>NC_133533.1:82781010-83014590 GCF_048544455.1 Silene latifolia
CGAAAAAGGCAATTTATACGCCAATTTGAACACAAACCGGTCAAAAATTCAAAAACGACCGCAAAAAGGCAAACGTGATTTTATCACGCCCCAAGGCGGCCTAAATTACCAATAAGGTCCATTTCAAGGCAAACTGACTCAATTCAAGCTCAAGCAGCGCTTATTTTTGGGGACGTAAGCCGTCATCAAAAGGCAAAAATTTCAATTTTGCCCACAATACCCAACAAAGGTCCATAATGGCAAATACGGTCTTTCCCGACTACAATGCAACCTAGTGGGACCCACTATCCAAGCAAATAAACTTGGCATTGTGAGATGAGACGGTTTCTCCACCTCACTCACGTTTTTTAAGCATAGGGAGCGGGAACGGGGACCAAAATGCAAACTAAAAGCACCCCTATACTCCTAAACAGGTTTCTAACCTAATGCAATCATCAATTTCACTCGAAATGGGCCCAGTCAAAAACGCCCAAATCGAATTTCTAGGGTAAAATTTTCGCCCTAATTCAATCTAGCTAAAAGACGTAAATTCAAATGGATTCAAGAGGGAATACATACCTTGAGATGACACTATTGATGATAGCACGAATGGAAGCAAGCAAAGGTCCAACAATGGCGGATTTTTGTGTTTATGTCGAAGGTTGAAGATGAAATGGGGGGAATGGTATGCGGACCATCCTCGCGTCTTTACGAGAAAAACAGGAAGCTCCCTTGGTTCGCCAGGTAGCTCGCGCCTAAATCAGGCCTTCCCTTGCTCTTTCAGCGAATTTTGGGCTTTGGCCCAATTTCCCGTAATAAACTTCAAAATTTTCAATGACGATATTAAGGACCGTCATTTTGCAAATACAAAAACAAATAATGAAATCAAAATTCACTATTTTTCTTCAAAAATTTCAAACAAACGGCGATCAAAACCGCCATTTTCCCTTCAAAAACAAAAATAATAGTGAAAATTCAGATTCACTATTTCTTCAAATTTCAAACGACGGCAATTAAAACCGTCAATTTCAAGAACAAAATAATAGTGAAAAATTCAAAAATTCACTATTTCTTCAAATTACAATGACGGCGATTAAAACCGTCAATTTCAAAAACAAAATAATAGTGGAAAATTCAAAATCCACTATTTCTTCACTTTTCAATTTCAAGAATAATAGTGAAGATTCAAAATTCACTATTTCCTCAAAATTCAAACGACGGCAATTAATACCGTCATTTTCAAAATAATAGTTGGAAATTAAATTCCGCTATTTTCACCACACATGTCAACGGCGGCAACATAAACCGTCACTTCAAAATAATAGTGGAGATTCCAAATTCACTATTTCCTTCACATGTCAACGACGGCACATAAACCGTCACCTCAGTCATAATAGCAAAATTTAAAATTTGCTATTTTCTTCAAAAATTCAAACAGACGGCGATTAAAACCACCACTTCAAGTTCAAAAACGAGTAATGAAAATTCAAAATAATTCACTATTCCTTCGAAATGTCTACAGGGGGCTTCCTCGCGGAACCCGCTCTTTTAAAAAAACAACAGTAGTGAAAGTTCAAATTCACTATTTCTACCGAGGCATCATGAGTCCGCTACTTTCAAAACAAGCCCATCCGACGCGGCTATTCTCACGGTCAATTAATCGACCGCACCATGGCTGGCGACCCTTACTACGCATCGCGGCTGGCGAGCCCTCCTCATATACGCACAATGGCTGGCGAGCCTTATTACGCATCGCGGCTGGCGAGCCCTCCTCACATATGCACCACAGCTGGCAAGCCTTTGTCCGCAAACGTGCAAGGACATATCCGAAGATGCCTCAGGTATGACTCCTTCCTATGGCTGGCGAGCCTTTGTACATAGTCTAACGGACTTTAAACGACCCGCATGGATAGTCGATAGACTCTAAACTGTTCCCGACGACAGGTCCTTGGCTCGTACCCTCGAGTCGCCTCGACATCGCCCTTCCCGACGGCAGGTCCTTGGCCCGAATCCTTTCGAGCCGCCTCGACGTCGCTTGGGTTTTCAGGTTGTAATCTTCGATTGACCTAGGGGCTCTACTTTGACTTTCGCCCTGTCCAAGCCTCAGTCAAAGTGGGGGCTCTGTAGATACCCAGTATCTACTGAGACTCCAACAAACACCCGATGATTATCGAACTATAACATGCTTTGGAATCGCGGCGTTTGATCGACAGTTTGTGTACAACTTTACGTCGGAAAACTTAAAACGATTTCGAAAATAAAACATTTCAATACTTTTAAAAAGTACCTGGAGTGTTTAATGCACGACGACGGGGTCGCAATGACACTAACTAAAGTTAAAACCGACACCAGACCAAAAACCGACTTAAAAATTCAAATCCCGACTCCAACAACGAGTCAAACCGAGTCAACCACCAAAAACAAAACATTCAAAGCCTTCTATACTAAAATTTCCCGGATTCATGAATGGTCAAGTACCAAACATGTGACTACAAATCCTAGGATAAAACAAATCATGATTGCACTTGTGTGAAAGTGACAGGACAACTCGAAGAACCGCGACGTGGCTCGCGCCTCTTTGAAGCGACCAGTGGCCACGTCGCTCAAAACTCACATAACCACTCATTTTCCTATAAATACCCCTCAAATGCCCCCATTTGAGAACTTACGCGAGTGTCCGCCCTCTCTTTTCTCCCTTAAAATTCTCGACTCGACTTCCTAAGTCACAACTCGACGCGTATTTACGACCTACCAATCGTAAATACAAGCCTTACACATTGTTTGGTACCGTCATCGTGCATTAAATCACTTGACCGGCCACTTCGACCACTACACCGTCACTAATCTTAATAAAACACTCTTTTTACTTACCAAAACGGTTTTAAACCGAGTCTTTTCCGACCAAACGAGTTGTTACACTTACGTCGGTTTCTCGCCATAACCAAACATGTAAGTATGGGGGTGTAAAAATCCTTCTTTTATCATGTCTTTACTGATTTCATGACTATAACATGCTAAAACATGCATAACACGATCCAAAACATGGGATAAACGAGCCAAAACTGAGTTTTGGCCTGAGGCAGAAGCCCCTTATTGTGCACAAAGGCTCGCGCCTCAATGAGGTGCCCAGGTCAGAACTCAACCGTGTTTGTTCCCGTCTTTCCCCTTTAATCCATTTTCATATTTGTAATCGGTTTTTACCATTTCAAATATTTTCAAACCTTTTTTATTTTATTTTATTTGTTTTTAACCATAAAGCATTTTCACCCTTGGTTCCTCATACCATGACGGTTAAATCCGTGTTTCGGTGATAATATTTGGTTAATAACATTTAAAAGGTATTTTAAAGCCTTTTATTTCATTTCTTTACATTTTGGGAGGTATTTTAAAGCCTTTCATCATTTCTTTACATTTTCAAAACAAGCATATTAGTCACCAACACAAAGTCATCCTTGGTTCTACATACCATGCCGGATTTTAACCCGGGTACGATGATGAGTATCGACAAATTATATTCAAATGAACTTAAAACAATTAGTTCATAATCATTTTCAAAACTATTCATGTCAAGCTTGTCAAGTCGAACCCGACACCGAATATCATCAAAATAATGACGATTATTCAAGTCCCGTTCTTCAAATCAACAAATACGGTCTAAATGACCCTTTCAAACCAAATCGGGTCAAATACCCATTTTTCAATACGTTTTATAAGCGTTTTTCAAAAGGTCAGAACACGGCATACAACCGTTGGTTGACCCGCGCCTAAACAGGCCCCTTCTTTCTTATTTCATAAACCAGGGGAAGCCCCCTTGCACCGTCAACAGGCTCGCGCCTCATGTGGCCGCCTGGTGCAGAGTCTGTTCCCTTTCCAGCATTAGTCCAGGACGATCCCGACTCCGGTTAGCCCGGATATAGGACGGATCAGATGATTATTTGCTCATTCAAAATCACATTTGCCAAATGCTTTACTAAGACAAATGGATCACGTTATGCACCATAAACCCAATACGGTAAATGGATGTTTAATTTCCGTCTTACATGAAAATCAACCATTAATCCAACTCGACATCTTATACTTGATACTTGGATTAAATCAACCGACTTAGAAAGCTCTCACATGTTAGGTTTAAATTATTGGATGCGCATTCATGCATTTAAACCGTTTTATCAACTTTTGCATTCAACCAACCAAGATCGATCAGAGGAGGCGCTCATCGGGCGGGATTGGGTGTCTGATTAAAGGGCTTCCCAATACGTACCTTCACCTCTTACTCAGAAACTTTGGATAGTGGACGACCTTATTTAGGGCGTACGAGAGTCATTCTAGAGATATGATGCTAAAGAGGGACGATTCCTTATCTTTAGTATCTATGTCAAACCCTGCTTTGTGCTTCGTTTGACCGAGGTATAAAGTGGATTCGAACGGGTTCCAAGCATCCCACAAATGCTTGGTGGCGACTCCGAACATCTCTAATCGTTTCGAGACCCTTACCGAGACGAAACCGACCGATCTAAAACCATCCGGTTGAAAGCATTTTTACGCCGCCGAGCGTGGCTTTCAAAAGACCTTTGTATGTCCACAGATCGAAATGGGCTTGCAGGTGGGCCATGTCCACAGATGGTAACACGCTAGAAGAGCCGTGAGAACGCAAGATGCCAAAGCATCTTTCGTTGTGTAGAGATTGATACATTGGTTACGGTTTACTTTGTAAATCAGTATATGATTATTTGTACACAATAATGGTGGTGGTTTTTTCATGTTCCAGGATGTATGTAAGTAGTATTAATAGCTTTACTCGATTCAAATTAAAGCACTCAACTATCCGAAAACCCTAAAATTATGTGTAGTTTAATTAGGTCAATTATGTATTTTTAATTCCTGAGTTAAGACATAATGCTAATGTCTAGAAGTTTATCTAAAACAGGTTTATTTGGGTCGTGTGTTGAATAAAACTACTTTTTGAGTGAAAATGTTTAGAACTTTCTTAAAAACCCGTATTTCAAAATATCTATGTGTAGTTGGTCTGGTATGTGTGTTTACGTTGCTTCGCAAGCTACACAATAATACTGATATCTTATGTACTCCATGTAATAGTGTTTTTTAACAATTTACCTTTTAAGCAAAAGGCGTTATATTTGAATATCTATGCTTTTAGCAAAGTTAAAACGCGAATTATTTACGAATGATGTAATTTTATTTGCAATTGATTTAACCATCAAAACAACGTAAGAAGAGTTTCATTGTGAACGTCACTCAACATGTACAAAATAACCGAACAAAGTCAAGATACACTTCCATGCATATGAAACGTCACGAATTAAAATATCTTGAGGGACCGCGCGCAACGCGTTTGGTGCAACCAACTAGTGGTTATAAAAACACAATGCTCTTATTTCAGTAAGGATCCTCTGTCCCATTCTGTGTCCCACTCCACACATTTTGACACATCAACACTTTAACATATATGTTGCATATTTTTTATTTGCAGCAAGTGACGTGTTAAAAGATAAGTGGAGTGGCACATAAAATGGGACACAAAAGTGGAATTTGGTGTGATTTTAATTTTGAAAAACAGAAATGCTACGAAAGGAGAAATTCTGAGTAATATATTTTGTATTCACTAATAAACATTAAAGTGGTCGATATAAATGGTGCGAAGTAGAAAAAGGTTGCATATTGACTTAAATAAAAGTATATAGTGTGTCTCGTTTCCCACACCTCTAGTCCTCTAGTTCAACGACAATTAGATGATGCTTATATGAAGATAAAAAAAATATACCATTTGGTTCAACCAGATGAAATAAAACTGGATGGCTAGGAGCAACCAGATTCAACAGCAAATGAAAAGATCAGATCACCACCAGAAACAGGAACACATATTCTCAAAGGTGACGAAGTGCGCTCACTATCAATCAGAGACAACACTAACTTACATCTTAAGCACTTGCTGCATCAGTCTTCACAGCCTCTGGCTTCTCATCGTGTGCCTCGGAAGGTTTTGACACTTCTGCCTCTAGTCCACAAATTTCATAAAAACATAAGTTAGCAAACAGTACACAACAGAATGGACTGGCAGATAAACGGAAGAGTTGGATTTCGTCAAATCAGGTTTTGGATTACATTTTAGAACTAATTAGGGTCTGACTGGTCAATAATTATCGAGTAATTTCTCTTCATCTAAGTAAATGACAGATTGCCTGCAAATTAAAATCACAAGAAAACAGATTTGAATGTCTTGCTTCTGACTTCTGAGGACATGACAGAATGAACTAGCACTTGTAGCAGGTAGTCTGATTGCAGACAGCTTAATTAGCCTTATCCAACCTTCGACACACATTTAGTCTCACTTGTGGAGTTGTGGCAGTCCCAGTAACAAGTGAATTACAACATTTGACACAAATCTAGTAGCTTTAGCATATAGTAGCATCTGTATGTTAGAAAGGCTCAGCTGCAAATGAGAGACGTGGCTACAAGCCTAAAAGTATAAGCAAATTGGTATCACAAAATTCAAGTGGTCGATATAAATGGTGCGAAGTAGAAAAAGGTTGATATTGATTTAAATAAAAGTACATGGAGTGTGTCATTTACACCTCTAGTCCTCTAATACAATGATAATTAGATGATGCTTATATGAAGATAAAAATATACCATTTAGTCATCAACTTCAGCCTTGATCTCTTTTTGTAGCTCCTCCTTGTATTCCTCGAACGTTCCTGGGAAGAACTCGACAGTTCCATTGTCCACAACCCAGATTTGACTCCTCTCCTCATCCTCACACACGCGTGAAATCAACCGGGAATCATGACTAACCAAAACGACCCCACCCGTGAACTCATCCAATGCATCTGCCAGGGCATCAATACTCTGCATGTCCAAGTGATTTGTGGGCTCATCCAGTAACAATATATGAGGCTTTGACATGGCTATCGATGTAAATACAACCCTAGCTTTCTGACCCCCTGATAATTTGGCAATCGGGGTTAGATGATTATGGCTCGGAAGGCCGAATTTCCCGAGTTTTGCTCTGACCGCCTCTTGCTTGCTCATTCCCTCTTGGTCAGGATGGAGTCGGAGAAGATATTGAACTGCATTTTCATTCATTGTAAGAAGATCAACGAAATGCTGCGAGTATCTGCCTATTCTTAGCTTTTGGCTCCTCCGTACCTCCCCCTCACCTGGGGACAGGTCCCCAGCAAGGAGATTGAGCAACGTCGATTTCCCGGCTCCATTAGGCCCCACAATAGCAACTCGGGTTCCCATGTCAATCCCAACATCAACGTTGGACAACCGAAAATCTGGACGGTTAGGGTAGCTAAAGCTAACTTCAATAAGCTGAAGGAGAGGAGGAGTAAGTTCAGTAGGTTCAGGGAAGTGAAACTCCACAGTGTAGTCTCTCCATTTTCTAGGGGCTTCGGCTTGAGGCTCATCTTCATCAATTTTTCCTTTCGCCTTGCTTTTGGACGACTTTTTTTCTTGGGTAAACTTGGCTTTTTCCTGCACTTTCTTTTGCTGAAGCTGGTTTCCTGACCGTTTGGCAGCTTTCAATTGCTTGTCATACTTCTCAAACTCTTTATTCATCTCTTTTCGGCGCTGTTCATAACCACTCTCAAAATCGTCAAAGTTTCCACGGTACATGTGAAGCTTCATGTCATGAAGATGAATGATTTCAACACACACTGTGTTAAGAAAATCACGGTCATGTGATACAACAATAAGAGTTTTCTTCCACCGACATAGATACTCCTCCAACCACAAAACCGCTCTAAGGTCTAGATGGTTTGTGGGTTCATCAAGTAATAGAAGTGTCGGCTGAATGAAAAGAGCTCGGGCCAAGGAAATTCTCATTCTCCAGCCACCACTAAACGACTTAGTAGGACGGACCTGCATGTCTTTGGTGAATCCCAGTCCAGCAAGAATCTTAGAAGCCTGCGCCTCAGCTGCATCCGACCCAAGCAACTCAAGCCTCTCATATAACTCAGCAAGCCTTTCTCCGGATTCGTCGTCTTCATCTCCATCTCCATTTTCGCCTGATGACTTTTGCAAAGTAGCAACCTCTTCTCGGAGCTTCACCAGCTCATCATTGGCCGAGACAACTGCTTCAAGTGCACTTCGATCATCCCCAACTATTTCTTGCTCAACCAATAGCACGTCAATGTTTTTGGGCACCGGTATCTTTCTCCAGGCCAAAAGCTTAAGAAGCGTCGACTTCCCCATTCCATTTGGTCCTACCAAACCATATCTCTTCCCATGAGAAATTTTTACAGTCGCAGTCTTAAGAAGCTCTTTTCCTCGAGCTGACACTGAAAAATTCTCAACTGTTATGTCTTTAACATTAGCATCGGCTTCATCTCCGCCATCGAGGACTGAAGCACGACTACCAATGACAACAGTGAAAGCATCATGATCATCCCTAAGTGCCTCTTGTTTGGCCTGCTCAACAGCGTGCATTACCAGCATTTCCTTCTTTTCTCGTTTCTTCAACTCTTTTTCAGTCAAAGAAGTACTCATCACCTTGACCTCTGTCCGCCTGGCAATCTGTTCTTCGTCTCCCCCGGTAACATTCTCCTCATCTTCGTCATCAGAAGGTGGAAGATCAATTCCATCAGTGTAAGAAACTCTGGGAGCTGCCTTTGCCTTTGCCTTGGATCCCTTCTTCGGCTTATCTGGTTTTTCGTCCATACTAGCAAGCATAGCGGAAACTGAGATTTTATCTTTCTTTCCATCTTTCCCACTGCTAGTTCCAGCATCATCCGACGACTTCTTCTTTCCCATTGAATACCTGGAGGAAGAAAATAACTTGCAATCACTAAAAGCAAAACTTCACTCCAATAATTTTACAACATAAACCGATTTAATTACTCCGTATATTTAAATTTAAAACCCGCGTGCATGCATTCGATGCCAGTATTTGAAGCAGATACAAGGCAACTCAAAGGAAATAGCAATATCAGCTACATCTACATCACTCGATCGATAAATAGCAATAATACACACAGATCTTTCGAGAATGGTTTCAATATACGAGTACAAATCCAACACATCGGTAACAATCATGGCAATTCGTATGCTAACGCACCTCAACAATCTTATGAGCTTAATTATGAATTAAATTAATTCAATTGATCTTGCTTAAGACCGCCTTAATTTCAGACTTCTCCCAACCTCCTCTTATTTCCACCTTTATTTTAGTCAGATGTTCAGTTAATACGGTCTTAAACCAAGGAACCATTGAAAATCAATACTCCCAACTTTAATTCAAACATTAAAATAAATATTTATAATTTTACAAAGCAAAATTACCTTTAATTGATAATTAAACAACTACAAAACAACCAAAGAAAAAAAAAGTGTAGGTGGTGCTGTGTTTGACTGGCATACTCGAGTCAATTGATTTGGATCATCCAGACACTCCTAAAATTGCAAATCTCATTTTGAAGTCCTTAGAAAGCTTAACTCGCGCCGCTAACTCTAGTGACCCAGCAATCAAATCGGATTCATTGAAAAAACTGAGCGGAACTGGTTTAGAAGTGCAATCGACTGACATGGCCATAGAAAATCAAAACACAGAGCTTAGGGAAAATAGGCTTAGTGATCAGGAAGTTAGAGATAGAGGGGTTATTGAACCCAGTTCTCATGAGGGTAATACAGGTACAGATCTAAATGGGTCTGCTGAGCAAGGGACTTACTTTGGCAATGAACGAGGGTACTGAGCTTGTGATGGACTTCACTCGCGATGATATGCAAGAAGAAGAGCTAATGCAGGGCTACTGATCAAATTAGTATGGAATTCCATGTAGAAAATCAAGCTGATGATAATATTGGTGACGGGGATGATGTCATGGGGGTTGAAACTTGAAGGTGAGCTGATGATGATATTAGTATGGAATTACTACTACTACTACTAAGCAATCTCAGATGATATGTTTTCACATGGTATCTTAAGTAATAAAATGGTGACAAATGAGTAAACAGCCACTAATTTTGGCCAGCCACATGCTCACACCATTCACCATTCACCATTCACCATTCACCATTCACCATTCACCATTCACCATTCACCATTCACCATTCATATCGTGCTGCAACAAATAACCCGTACATTGACGAAGCCCAGACAGGAAGATCAACTACTACACTTGATCGACACCTAAATTAACTAATCAATCAGCACAGGAATATACTACTCGTACTAGTCTATAAATGTGTAAAATGTGTAATACTTCAAGTTTCCAATTAATTAGAAACAAAAATACTCTTAATATCTCCAATCGATTTTCAACAAAAATACTCTAATATCTCAATCGATTTTCAACAGAAATAATTCAAGCAACAGAAATACTTGTGACTGTGATTCAAGCAACAAATTACAAACAAATCGCAGTGTAGGAGACAAAGGATGATTAAAAAAATGAGAAGAAATCGAATTACCTGTGAATTGAAAGGAAACAAAGAGGGACAAGAATAGTACAATCCGCTGAATTGGAAGCAGGCGAAGGACAAGATCAGTGCGTGATAGCGGCGGAAGCAACGTCGACGACGGTGGTGTGGTTGCCGGAGGTGCAGGCGATTCGGTGTTTAAAAAAAAAAATTAAAGAAATAGATGACTGCGGTTCTAAGTTTCTAACAATCAGCCGACGTGTTTTTTTTTTTTTTTTTTAAATGGTTTTGGCTACGGCACCGTTTTTTAAAAGTAACCGCAACCTTTTAAAAAGCCTATCATGAAAATTTTTAAAGCTACGGTTACTAACTAGAACCGTAGACATATGTGTGTGCCAAATGTGATTTTTCTATTAGTGTCACCAATATGCAGAGGTATCTGTCCAAAGAAACCTTTATTTCTGGTGTCTCTTTCCCGATCCTAATGTGCTAAGAAGTGTATGTAAAGAATTTGGTTTATTTTCTTCAAGCCTTAGGAGTAGTAATTTATTCCTTAATAGTCTAAGGTCAAGAGGTGGTTTAGGAATTAGGAAAATTGGTTGTCTTAATCAAAGTCTCCTTGCTAAGGTTGGATGGAAAATTTTGCAGTATCCTGAAAGCTTGATCTCCAAGGTTCTGGGAACAAAATATAAAATCACACCGTCAATGGTCATGTTGTCCACTAACTTTAGCAAAATGGGAAATCAATCTTGGGTTGAACGTGGCATTCGTTGGGGTCTTCAACTCCTTCCCCGTCATTTAGCTTGGCAGGCTTGTTTTCCGTCTCTTCTTGACGTTTGGCGTGATAACTGGTTACATGGACTTTCTTTCTGACAGCTTCTTAATATTGAGGGACATGACCTATCATCTAGGCCGAAATCCTATATTTGCCAACTCCATGATGAATCGGGCACTTGGAATGTTGATCTTATTCGCCAAATTTGTGGTGGTAATGCAGTCTCTTTCTTGCTTTCCACTACCCTCCCTTCTGAAGATGTTGTAGATAGTGTTTACTGGAAGCTCTCAAAAAATGGGAATTACACCATTAAAACTAGGTATGCAACGGCTTTTGATCTTCTGTGGGACAAAAAGGCTACGACTAAGGATATTCACCGTATCTCAGCTGAAATTGCATCTTTCTGTCGCAAGCGCCTCTGGTCCCTCCCCCTTCCTGGAAAATGGATCATTTTGCTTTGGAAAATACTTTCTAATTCCCTTTCGTCTGGCGAGGAAGCTATGAAGCGCAGTTTGAATTGGGATTTCCACTGTAAGCTTTGTGCTCATATGACTGAAGAAGTCGAGTCCTTGGAGCACTTATTCCGAGACTGTCATATTTCTACACGCTTAAGGGCTGCTTCTCCTTTAGGCATCCGGAGCATGAATGGGAATAATGTCTCCATCCAAACATGGGTTATCAATTGGATCACTCTCCTAACAAAGGATAATTCTCCTACTTCCATTTCGTTTTTTTGTTAGCGTTTTATGGCGTGTTTGGTGTTTGAGGAACGACATGACTTTTCAGCATAGCGCCATGGATTTGCATTCATCTATATCTATTCTCACTTGGGATGCTACTAATAATATGTAACACCCCCATACTCCAAGTGCCTTACCAGGACCACTCAGGTATAAGGATGCTACCATCTCGGTTACCCGAGGCATGATAATCATAAGACAATGAAGAAACATACATTATTAAATAAGTTTAAGTGATTACATTACCAAACCAACTGTAAGCAAAATACAACTGTTCTCAAACTATAAACCAACTGAAAGGAACTGTTCTAATAAACACAGCGGAAGACTAAAGACTCTGATATGTGATGACTCCATCCCCGACTAGATCCCACGCGTATCCAAGATATACCGCTAAGCAACTCGCTCACCACCCCCGAATGGATCACCACGAGTTTTAAAACATTTAAACGGGAAAGTACTAATCACACAATTTATATATATATATCAACAAGTAAGATACACATGACGACTTAACCGTCACGAGATACACACAATTACTCCAATCCCATCAATCTCAATCACCGATCGTCCTTTGGACCGACCACGCCGAGGTGGGGGACCGCAGCCGTTCCCACCTAAGCCCCGCTCATCATACCGAGCGATAACCCTGTCCCATTAATGTGCACATCCCCTTCCGTGGCGGGTTCCACGAAGGGCGAAACTAGGGCGTGAAGCCACTCCCGCAAGTGACTCCACTCAGCCGAGAACGCATCTCGAGAACCAGAGACAACAATCACAATCACAACCGTCACAACACAATTACGATATTAATCAATAATCACAATCAACCACCGTCACAACACAATTACGATATTAAACAATCAATCTCAACACATCAACAATCATCCCATTATGGGACTAATCGAGTAGAAAATCCTACCCGGAAAGCAACACAATCATCGACGATCTAGCAAAAATTGTCTCAAAACCTCTCCTTTACAAATCCTTCTCCCTTGACGCAAGGAACACTATGATGCCAAGAACAATGAAATCCGACACCCCTAGCTCCGGGATTTGTCAACAATGCGATTAGGATTAAGAACAAACTTGCCTTCTCTCTTAAACAGTAAATTAGGTTTTTGCAAAAGTGATTTAGAAACAATGACGGAAGGTTATATATCTTAATCGCATAATTAACAAAACCCGAGAAAAACTCCCCGTAAACCGGCTACTCGATCGAGTACCCAAGGCTACTCGATCGAGTACCCCCTTACTCGATCGAGTACCCCCTTACTCGATCGAGTACCCTAGTTACTCGATCGAGTACCCAACAGGTCAGAAACTATTTTATTTCGCAAAACTCCCTTACTCGACAGAGTAAGGCCTACTCGATAGAGTACCCCAAGACTCATAAATACGGAGTATTACAGTCTTCCCTCCTTAAAAAGAACTTCGTCCCCGAAGTTCAACCCATACATAAAAACAACCATACTAGCTCGACTAAGACACAACAACATAACTAAGAACTCAAGAACTCGACCAAACATAAAACATGAACTTTTAACACCCACTCCACCAACTATGTTTACTTCCCTAACATGACTCACGATATCGTATCCACCACATATATATCTCTCACGACACCCACTCCATACATAACCAACTACCATCCCTAACTATTTGCTAGCTCCATAATATCATCCACTATCAAATCCAAAATCAAGACACTCATCATAGACATCGAACGGAATGTTACATTCTACCACCCTTAAAAGGAACTTCGTCCTCGAAGTTTACTCACACTCATAATCTCATCAGCCAACCGTCAACACTATCGAAGTATTCTCGCATTTCTAACATCAAACTACTACAAGCACGTCCGTGACCTTTTAACACTATCAACCACAACATATACAAATCCATATCTTATGCTACACCAACACTCTACTTCCAAATATACTACCATATGAACAATCATCAAATCATCAAAATCTCTTTTATCGCATCCTACTCCTCTTAAGATAAATGTTACGTCCTCGTAACCTACTAATACTATATCCTTAGTTATATCTTCTCATTATTCTCATCATCATCACATGTCATAGATAACCACCTATACTCTAAACACTCGTCATGCATATATCCAAGGCTCTCTTACTTAAACAATTCTCGTACTTCAATTCACTCGTCACACCACCTAACCTATACCTCAAAATCTTTATCTTAACCCAAAACTTCAACTCTCCACATTACCGCAACATGACATACCTCTCTATATAAACTATATGAAACTCCCATCATCAAAAGCATAACTCACGATCCACACTTGTTACGTACACTCACACTAGATCCTCAAGTTCTTTCATTCATTACCGCAAGACTCATACATAACGTAACACGACACTTATTATTCAACACCCTACACTCACTGTTTCAACAAAGGATTATGAACCACCTGCATCTTTCGGGTCATTACCACACATGTTCTACGACTCACTTGCCATTACCATGTCTCATCGAAACCTTAACTAGAACAAGATCATAATTATTGTAACAACCTCTCACAACCGTGTCCCATTAACAGAATGTCACTATACTATGAGTCTATGACAACAACGAAAACATATACAACTCTATGTATATCATACTCTACCCTCATTCCCAACTTAACCAGGTAAAGAAAACATCAATAAACAAGACAACTGTCTATCTGCACAAACTGAAACTCGCAGGGAACAACATCAAACAAAACAACAATCTATGTATAACTGGTATGCACTTTCGAAAACTCGTATCATAATCATCCCGCCTACTCCACCACAACCGGTGACGGCATCACAACACCGCCACCAACAGCCACACCGTAGTGCGAAAATACCCGCATCACAACACTATGTACCGTGCCGGGATCACCACCCGTGGCACCACAACCACACCGATAGACATCACAACTGCATACGATTCCATAAACACGACTGAGCATAACTTCTCAGACAAGAAAAACTTACTCAAATCCACTTTATTAAATCACCACGCAACATATTATATGGATAAACAGATAAGCATCTCATGAACATCATCTCTACCATTTCACGGAATACACATGTGTTATTAATACACATAAAATTATAACTAGCCATGTCAAATTAATCAAATTATTACCCTTTTTAAACATCATTCCATTACGTTCTCGTATCCAACATGTATATTCTGAGAACATTCATGAAACAACTTTATAATTATCACACCATACCACTTCTTGTGAGGTCAGAACCTCACACAAACATTTACACATATCATAGACCCGTAATCACAACCAACTAGTCAATCCCGACCACGTAAGTTACCACTCAACAAAGGTTACCTGTCGCCCGAGTTTAACTCATATGCCCCTCATAACATATTCCCCCATTCGCACAACCATCACTTCCTGCCAAATATAACCATACCTTTACTATTCAACTATTAGCATCCGCCTCATCTAACCACATCTTATACCCTCTCACAATCATACACAACAATCAGGTCCCTACCAAATCAACCTCTTTAGAATTGCTACCTTTCTAATATACCATCACTCTTAACCACTAGTGACAACACCACAATACCACCACTGCTCGTATATCAAACCTCTTACACTCATATCAAAATAACACGGTTTTTCTCCTATCTTTGGTTATCATTCCAAATAACGAATATCAAACCCATCCACAAAATTACCTCAACATTATTCCCAATATTATCTTACTTGTGTTGTCATCCAACTCTCCACCAAATACCTCGTATCGTGCCAATACTCCACCAACTTCTTGCTCCCTTAATTCCTCGAAACTCATTATCAATCATGTTGTCCTGAAACTCCTATATAACCTTTAGCTAACATCCTCGTGACACTATCACACATTTCAATGATTCCTTACCTTTATATCACATAACTCCGGTGAATATTTTCCTCAGCTTACTTTTATCCTTCTTTTCTCTTTACACTCAATAATACCAATTAATAGTTCAACCCCTTATTCCTTCTAGCTAACTCTTTAGAAATCCAGTTACCCCTTCGTTGCTCCAAAACTCAAATTCCATTATTTTCTACCGACATCATCTCACTCTTTCTTACCATGGATCTTCTCTTATTATGCTATCACTCACACTTGCCACTAATCTATCCATAAAATCCACGTTCTTTGTTTAAACGATTGCATCTCCTTTTTACATCTCTAGAAATCAAAATTCTCTTTTTATACCGTTAATTGCCCAAGGAAATCACACATTAGTTTCGTCGCTCGGTGACACAAATTTCCAAACTCAGTCACTATCTGCAAATCCATGTCGCGACATGTCCCATTAAGTTCGCTGTATACCACTATTTCCAAACGACCTTTCATTACATATGTTCTTACTCAACACTATTTCTAGCCATCTCCCTCCATAATTTATTATACATCTCAGGTTGCTACTATCCACATCCTTTCTTTCAATCTTTTCATTCTCACGTTCCTTAAACTTACATCATGCCTTGCCCACATTCACTTACATTTTCATTACTCAACATACAAACATGTCACTCATCTCGTCTCACAAAAGATGCTCTATGCCTCAATTAAGTCTTACCAATCCCAACACATATAAATCATGTCCTCCCCACCGAACTCATACTCATCATAGGTGTCACTCTTTACACCACAAAATTGGGTAACTTACGCGTCAAGACCAACATACATGTAAAACAACGCATAAAGAAGCAATGTAACAACTTTGAATTAAACAAAATATGCAACGAATTCAAAAGATAAGCATATGACCCAAAATAGGGGTCACTAGATCGAGTACAGGCCACTCGATCGAGTAAGGGACTTACTCGATCGAGTAGGTGAAGATCAGAAGCACGTAAAACAAATTACCAGGGACACTCGATCGAGTAACTGACGTACTCGATCGAGTACACCCCTACTCGATCGAGTACCAAGGCTACTCGATCGAGTACCTACGCATTTCTCAGCACTGTCCAGTTTTCGTAAAACAGCCATAACTCACTCATTTCTTGGTCGCTTTGGGCGTGTGACCTATCGTTAGAATCGTAAAAGAACAAGCTATCACGTCCAATTGGAATCACATTAAAATCATTTACGCATCTAAAGTTATAACAGTTTAAAGACAACTTTGCTGTAGTCAGACGACATAACTATTCGATTTTCTCTTTCAAACAACTTAAACATCAACAAAGCGAATAAAAGCGACTCAATACTTGTAAAACCACTATCCCTAAACACATGTTACGACCTACAAAAAGCCAAACAATAACATTTATCATGCACATAATTCATTTAACTTGCCAATCATGGCTTCCCACATGCTTTTATTCTATCACTTTTCGTAAACAAAATCGCAAATACATGACATCAAGTCCCCTATTCATATGTTACTAGCATAATAACATTATAAAATAACTTTCATTATATAACATGCTTAATCATAAATCATATTATCATACAACGATTATTCATCTTTTTCCACTAATTCATCCATCATGCCACATATTTATCCACCACATTCGTACAACATATTCACCCAACACATGTTCAATTCACACTCCCAATTTTCTGTACTCTTACTCAAAACGACAACAACAACATGTATACTTACGCATTGCTTTATATGTATATAAACAGAACACTTTCTCTTACATAATTATAACATGCCAAATTACATGTATCAATCATTATACTTTCATGCTTTACAATCAACCAACATACGATTCACGCCATCATCATCAATTCATGCAACATACTACTACATAGATACACACAAAGACACAATATGCACATAACGATCCCGACACATATCCCATGGTGACCGGTTCAAAATTGTAGGGCGAGTTCGCGACTTTAGGACGTCTCCCAAGTCTTTGCATTAGCTCCTACAACCTTTACCCCGGGTTCATTTTAATTGACTCCTATTTTCATTGGATTTATTGGTTACGAGGTTTCGGGATCGTCGCTCGATACCATTTGTAACACCCCATACTCCAAGTGCCTTATCGGGACCACTCGGGTATAAGGATGCTACCATCTCGGTTACCCGAGGCATGATAATCATAAGACAATGAAGAAACATACTTTATTAAATAAGTTTAAGTGATTACATTACCAAACCAAGCGTAAGCAAAATACAACTGTTCAAACTATAAACCAAGCGAAAGGAACTGTTCTAATAAACACAGCGGAAGACTAAAGACTCAGATATGTGATGACTCCATCCCTGCCTAGATCCCACGCGTATCCAAGATATACCGCAAGCAATCGCTCACCACCCCGAATGGATCACCACAGTTTTTAAAACATTTAAACGGGTCAGTACTAATCACACAATTCAATATATATATATATATCAACAAGAAGATACATGACAAACTTAACCGTCACGAGATACACACAATTACTCCAATCCCATCAATCTCAATCACCGATCGTCCACCTGGACCAGCCCCGCCAGATGGGGGACGCAGCCGTTCCCACCTAAGCCCCGCTCATCATACCGAGCGATAACCTGTCCCATTAATGTGCACATCCCCTTCCGTGGCGGGTTCCACGAAGGGCGAAACTAGGGCGTGAAGCCACTCCCGCAAGTGACTCCACTCAGCCGAGAACGCATCTCGAGAACCAGAGACAACAATCACAATCACAACCGTCACAACACAATTACGATATTAATCAATAATCACAATCAACCACCGTCACAACACAATTACGATATTAAACAATCAATCTCAACACATCAACAATCATCCCATTATGGGACTAATACTGAGTAGAAATCCTACCTGGAAAGCAACACAATCATCAGACGATCTAGCAGCTGTCTCAAAACCTCTCCTTTACAAATCCTTCTCCCTTGACGCAAGGAACACTATGATGCCAAGAACAATGAAATCCGACACCCCTAGCTCCGGGATTTGTCAACAATGCGATTAGGATTAAGAACAAACTTGCCTTCTCTCTTAAACAGTAAATTAGGTTTTTGCAAAAGTGATTTAGAAACAATGACGGAAGGTTATATATCTTAATCGCATAATTAACAAAACCCGAGAAAAACTCCCCGTAAACCGGCTACTCGATCGAGTACCCAAGGCTACTCGATCGAGTACCCCCTTACTCGATCGAGTACCCTAGTTACTCGATCGAGTACCCAACAGGTCAGAAACTATTTTATTTCGCAAAACTCCCTTACTCGACAGAGTAAGGCCTACTCGATAGAGTACCCCAAGACTCATAAATACGGAGTATTACATAATATCTCTACTGAACAAGAAAAGGAAAGGTTGCTTACTACAAGAATGGCTCCCTGCTCTTTTCCTTCTGATGTGGCTGGACGGATAAAGGGTCGTTACCCGCATTTCCTTATTAGAAGAGAGTTATGTACGGATCATGTCAGGATTAAATGTGATGCTTCCTGGAAGACTGATTTTAGGGCGTCTGCTGGGTGGTATTTCCAAAATTCGGAGGGGCGTACTATCCATTCTGGAAGTTCCTGTTTCTGGGTTGGCTCGGCTTTTCAAGCTGAAGCCTCAGCTCTTCTTTATGCTCTCCTTGATGCCATAGAGCGTGGCTTCAGGCATATTGATGCATCTACAGATCGTTTAAATTTGGCTCTTCAACTTGCAGGGGTAGCAGATATGCATCACGAGGCGAAGCTTACTCCAAAATCTGTTTTGTCTTGTGTTTTGCGTCAGTGTCATTGTTTTTCTATTTCTCATTATCCTAGGAATCTTAATAGAATTGTTCATGACATAGCCACGCGTGCTATGTTCTAAGTAATTCTGATCACTCTGTAAAAAAAAAAAAAAACTTTTTTAATCAAGCACATGTGATGGCATCAAGAGATTTAGAGGAGCCTCGCTCTTAGTTGGTAAGCTAATCATGGGACTCGCGCCCCACAACTGCAATCGTTTGCTTTCCGTTTATTGTCTCAGCCCGCTTCATCATCTTGATGTGAACGTAACTGGAGTTTGTATGGTATATCAAGACTCTTAGAAAAAAGGAATAGGCTGGCATCTTCAAGAGCCAAAGATTTAGTCAAGGTCCATAATAATCTTCGTTTGCTAACAAGGCAAAATGAAGCTTATAAAAGTGGCCTGTCAAAATATTGGGACATTGGTAAAAAAAAAAATCGTTTTTATAATTTTTTCGTTTTCCTTATTAGTTAATTAAATTTTAGTGTCATTAATCCTTTTAATGTTTGTTACTTTGTTTAGGATTTGATAATTTTAATGTGGATGCGGACGTTTCAAAATTTGGATATGAGTTGTCTGACACATGTCGTGTCTGGAGAGTCTGAGCAACAAAGGTATGGACGAAAAACCAGATAAGCCAGTGAAGGGATCCAAGGCAAAGGCAAAGGACCTTATTACTTTATACTCTCCACTAACCATGGTAACTTTGCAATTTGTGTGTCTTAGGCAAAGGCAAAGGACCTTAAACAATGAAAGTATGATCCCTAGGCCCTAGCCAACAACTCGGGTTGTCTACAATTTATGGCCACATTTGTTGCTTTCACCAAAGCAAACCCGTTATCAAAAGGTATCTTTTTGAGTTCAGTCAAACGCGTCATCCCGACTTGCAAAGCCTGTTTCCGTCACAAATAAATGGTTGTAATTAACACCGTGACCATCAAATTGCTCAAGTGAATCATGTTAACACGCAAATTTAATATGATTACGTTATAAAATACGTAAAACAGCCTAGAATACGAAAATAAGTATACAAAAAACAAAAACTAATTTCAAAATTCGATCTATGAATCGACATTAGGTATCAACATCCAGCACCAGGCTAGACATTGATACCCAACATCTTGGCCCAAGGAAGACATTGATTTCCCACGTCAAGGCCCAACTGGGATGAAGAGACTAAGCGTCCAACCCATAATGGACGACAACAATCAACGTCCAAGCCCGACGCCAACAATCAACGCCCATTGCCATTACAGATGCTCATAATCAACGTCCAAGACCAGAGTGACGTTCATATTCATTGTCCATATAATACTACGGTTTCATGTGTTGTTGGGTACTCTATCGAGTAAGGCATACTCTATCGAGTAAGTGAGTTTTGGTTACAAAACAGTGTACTGTCTGATAAGTACTCAATCGAGTAGGAGGCACTCGATCGAGTAAGTCACTTACTCGATCGAGTAAGTCGGTTTTAGGGGTTATTTTGCCAGGTTTTGATAGCAAAGTGAGAATGATATAAAAATATAATCCGTCAGTTTCTTTTCACTTTTACCCTACTTTAACTTTCACAAAGATAAAAACACGTTACGTTGTTTCTCATCTCTCTCATTGCTATCAAATCCCAAGGCTTGTGCCGTCGAAATCCAGAGTTCTTTATGCTGTTGAGACCGTCGCGCTGTGGGTAAGATCCTAGTATAGTTTTTATGTTGTTTCATTGATTTTTGTTGAAACCCTAATTGGGTAGATTGGGGTTTTTGGGGTGTATTGTTTGTTTAGATGATGATTGTATGATTGTATGATTGACAGAAGGTGATTTCGTAGAGTAACGTTTCTGATTCGCTGATTGTGACGATATTGGTGATTGCTTTTTCAAGTAGGGTTAATTTCCTACTCAATTATTATTTACATAATACGAGATGGTTTATTGATTGTGGATTGTTGATTGTTGATTAATCGCAATTGTCTATATCGTATTGGAAGTGGTAATTGTTGATGTTGTAGTTGGTTGTTGTTGTTTGTATGTGGTTCGCGAGGTGCGCCCTCGGCTGAGTGGAGTCACTTGCGGGAGTGGCTTCACGCCCTTGATTCACCCCTTGTGGAACCCGCCACAAGAGGGGATGTGCACATTAAGGAACTTGGGTTTGCACTTGGTATAAATGAGTAGGGCTTAGGTGGGAACGGTTGCAGTCCCCCACTGGCGGCGTGGATTACTGGTTACGGCCATAATCTGGCAGGACTAGACTTTCAGGCTAGTCAGGTGATTGGTGATGTGACGAAGTTGGAGGATTGTGTATATTGTTGTTGTTGTATTATCTTATATCGTGTATGCAGTAGCTGACCCTGTTTAATTGTTTTAAAAACTGTGGTGATTTATTCGGGGATGGTGATGAGTTATTGAGCTGGTATGATATGAATGCGCGAAGGATAGCTGGGCTTGAGTCATCACGAGTCGTTTAGAAGTCTTCCGCTGTGTTGTCTTAACATTTTAATTACTTTAGTTGGTTTTTGGATTTGGAACAGTTGTATCTTACTTTACAGTTTTGGATTTTGTATGTAATCACCTAAACTGTTTATTTAAAGTCTGTTCTATTATGGTCTATTTGATATTCATTGACTCGGGTAACCGAGATGGTAGCACTCTCATGTATTAGGTGGTCTTGGTAAGGCACCTTGGTGTATGAGGGTGTTATAAAGTGGTATCAGAGCGAAGATTTTAGGACATGTAACTAATGAATCTAATGAACTTAGGAAGTCAAATTAAAATGAACCCGGGTAGGAGTTGTTAGGAGTTAATGCAAAGACTTAGGAAATGTCCTAAAGTTGCGAACTCGCCCTACAACTTTGAACCGGTCACTATGGGGTTTCATGGGATTGCTATGTGTTTACTATTGTTCGTGTGCATATGTTGGACGAATAGGTTGGATGAATATGTTGGATGAATACGTTGGATGAATATGATGGATGAATATGTGGTTTGATGGATGAATTGGTGGAAAAAGATGAATAATCGTTGCATGATAATATGATTTTATGGTTAAGCATGTTGTATGATGGAAGTGATTTTATAATGTTGTTATGTTAGTAACATGTAAATAGGGGATTTGATGTTTTATATTATGTTATTGTTTTTTGTAAAATTATAGAATAAAAGCATGTGGGTTATATGATTGATAAGTTGAATGTTGTATGAGCATGATGGGTGCTATTGTTTAGCTTTTATAGATAGTAACATGTGATTAGGGATATTATTTTTACAAGTATCGAGTCGCTTTTGTTTACTTTGTTGATGTTTAAATTGTTTGAAAGGAAAAATCAAGTCTTTATGTTATCCAATTATAGAGAAGTTGTTTTTAAACTGTTATAACTTGAGATGCATATAAGATATTGTTGTGATTCCACTTGGAGGTGATATCTTGTTCTCTTACGATTCTAACGATAGGTCACACGCCCAAAATGACTAAGAAACGAGTGAGATGTGACAGTTTTACGAAAACTGGATAGTGTTGAGAACTGCGTAGGGTACTTGATCGAGTAGCCCTTACTCGATTGAGTGCATCTCTTGGTACTCGATCGAGTACCCCTTACTCGATTGAGTAGACCTGGTAATTTATTGTACGTGCTTCTGATCTTCACCTACTCAATAGAGTAGGCCGTACTCGATCTAGTGACCCCTGTTTTGGGTTATATGCTTTTCTTTTTACCTCGTCGCATATCATATTTATTTCAAAGATGTTCTTTTGCTCCTTTATGCATTGTTTTACATATGTGTTGATCCTGATGCGTAAGTTACCCAATCTTATGATGTAAGGAGTGGCACCTTATGATGAGTATGCGTTTGGTGGGGAGGACATGAGTTATATGTGGTTGTGATGGATAGTGGAAAAAGGAAAGGAAGATTGCTGCGTTTTTCGAGGCAAGTGTAGATACCTCATTTCTACACCTCCCGCCAACCACCCAGTGATGATTGGGACGCATGTTTGATACACGGAACGATTTTATGACAGTTCATAAGTTCATCGTCAAGTGATAAGCTCAAACACTTGTGTCAACCCTTTGGTCGTCATCTACGCACCGATACGGTCGTTTTGACAGTAATTAGAGTTCATTTGGAGTCCGGGTCAAAAACCGCTTCATTTTCTAAAAACCGTTTAAATGCCGAGTTGGAATATTCCGGAATATTCTAGAATTCACTGGATAATTATTCCTAATTCAAAATCAATATTTTAAGTAAATATATTTCGTATATTGTGTTTTATAGAATAAGGAAGTGTAGATCTACCAAAATTCCATAATAAAACGTGGAAATCTTTCTTGCTGAGAAGGAAACCTCTGGGGAAATGACGCAGCAGGTGCTGCGCCTCTTCCAAGGGTCGCAGTGGTTGCTGCGCCTCTTCTCCAGCCCTTTTTTCGCACTTTTCAGAATATTTCCGTGATTTGTTTCCGTGTCCGTGTCATTCCTAAACTCCTCCATGTGTTTAGTATAAATAGAGACCTTCGACCTCCATATTTGGCACGCGAGTGTTCCGCCCCTTCATTCTCTCTCTTTGCATTCTAGGCTACGCTATTGATTTCGACGCCTATGTTCTTGATCAATCGATCACGTAAGCTCAGATCATTCTGAGTCCCAGTCATGTTGCATAGACCGATTAATTTGACCAACTCCACTTTTAATCAACCTAAATCAATCTGTTAAATCCTCTAACGAGGGCACTTTCCACGCGTATTCGAGTCGAGCAATCACTAAAGCGATAACTTTAGTCAATCACTTGCGGGTTTTCGCCATCTTAATTCAAATTGATTCTTCGGGGTTTCGACTTATTCATGTCGAGGTTCTGAAATCCTAATTTGATACGTAAGTTTCCTTTCAAGTCTTGTTTGTCCAGTTTCATCTTTTCGCCTTTGTATTTCCGACACGAGTTCATTATAATCATGTAAATCGCTGTAATTTCTCGTTTTAATTCGTCTTAGGACTTGCCCAGATGCATGTAATCTGTTAAAATACTTCAACTCGAGTCTAAAATCGATAATCCACCCTAAATCTACCAACGAACGATAAGAATGTTGCGGTTCTGACTTCACAGCCAGAACCCAACTCTAGAACAGACGCAGGAAGTGCTGCACCTCTTCCAGAGGACGCAACAGATGATGCGCCTGTTCTGGGTTGGTTTATGTCTCTGAACTCTTTCTCGACTTGACGTAGCTTCTAATTATGGTTAAAATCAACTATTACTCGTATTATCACCTCTAATCTGACGTATTTTCGTATTTTATTTCTAATTTTATTTTATCTTTATTTTCTTCTTCAAAATCCCGTTTTTGAGCATACTTCTGACGTAGATCAAATAAACTTTGTAATTCTTGTAAATTATTTTAATTCATTTATTATTACGTATGATTTAATTATATGGCATTCACATGAATTGAATCTAACATCTACTTCGTTCACATCGTTTGCTAAATTACGCGTTAACCGACATAGTCTAATTTCACATGCTAGGATTAATCTATGTTTGTTGCATTACATCGACGACATATCAAATATGAATAATTTCCCTAATCATTAGTAGAGGCTGATATCGAGGCGGGCAGGATTAGGTGTTCGAATTAAAGAGCTTCCTAATACGTACCTCACCCCTTACTCCAGTTATCTCTGGACATCCATGTCCATTGGCATCTTGAGAGTCATTCTAGATATGGAATGCTAAGGGTAATGAGTTCTTAGCGTTCATATCATTACTTTGTGTCTTGACGTGGCACGAGTATTCGAACGGTTTCCAATTTTTCCACAATAAATTAGTGGCGACTCCACAAATACAGGCTTGTTCAACCTTTCACCAATTTCAATGCCTCACAAATCGGTAACGGCCCATGACGTGCTTTGGCAAACCAATGTTCCGTGGGAGAAGTGCCGCCGCCTCAAAACCAACGCGCGGGTGCGCGCGGCGCGGGTGGCCCATATTGTAATACTACGGTTTTCTATGTCTTTGGGTACTCTATTGAGTGGGGCTTACTCTGTCGAGTAAGTAAGTTGTTTTACGAAACAATGTTCTGTCTGATGGGTACTCGATCGAGTAAGTGTGGCACTCGATCAAGTAAGTTACTTACTCGATCGAGTAAGTTACTTTTGCGGGTTGTTTTAGTCGGGTTTTGTGAGTAACGCATGATTGATATATTAAGTTTTCCGTCACTTTCTTCATCATTTGTATATTTTATAAAAACCTTTCAAGAGAGAAAAGAAGTTACGTTGTCTACATTCGTCGCGTTACCATTAAATCTCAAGGGCTATGGTTGTCGGATCGTCATGTTCTTTACGCCGTTGAGTTCGTCGTGTCGAGGGTAAGATCCTTGTATAGTTTTTATGTTGTTTCGTCAATTTTGGTTAAACCCTAATTGGGTAGATTTGGGGGTTTTGGGTGTTTGATTGGCTTAGTAGTAATTGCATGATTGTATATGTGATTATAGGAGGAGATTTCGTAGAAGAGCATTTTGATTAGCTGCTTCTGACGGTCTTGTGATGGCTTATTTCAGGTAGGGTTTTCCTACTCAGTATTGGTTACATAATGTTATTGTTGTTGTTGTTGTTGTTGTTGTTGTTGTTGTTGTTGTTGTTGTTGTTGTTGTTGTTGTTGTTGTTGTTGTTGTTGTTGTTGTTGTTGTATCTCATATCGTTATTGGATTGGTTTTGGTGATGGTTGATAGTATAATGTTGATTGGCTGTGTAACTGTCTGTGATCTTCGGGATGCGTTCCTGGATGAGTGGAGTCACTTGCGGGAGTGGCTTCACGCCCTTGATTCGCCTTCTGTGGAACCCGCCACAGAAGGGATGTGCACATTAATGAACATGGGTTTATCGCTCGATGGAGATGAGCGGGGCTTAGGTGGGAACGGCTGCGGTCCCCACCGGGCGAGGAGTATACGTTGCGATGGGTACTCTGGCAGAGCTACACACTTCGGAGTGTAGTCAGATATGTGGAGATAGGGTGGAGTTGTGGAGACTGAGATATGCTGTTTGAGTTGTTTGTAATATTGTTTTATTGCAGCTATTATTGTATGTAATCAGTACTGACCCCGTTTAAATATTTTAAAAACTGTGGTGATCCATTCGGGAGTGGTGAGCAGTTATTGAGCAGGTATGAGTTGATGCGCATGGGATAGCTGGGTCGAGTCATCACGAGCTGTCTTAGAAGTCTTCCGCTGTGTCGAACACTCTTTCGTTGTTTAGTTGGTTTAACATTTTGAGGACAGTTGTACTTTTTACTTTATCAGTTTTGATTGGACTTGTATCACGTTAAACTATTTAATAAAGTACGTTTCCTTATTGTCTATTTGATTATCATTGCCTCGGGTAACCGAGATGGTAGTACTTTCATGGTTTAGGTGGTCCTGGTAAGGCACTTGGAGTATGGGGGTGTTACACATGTCCACAGTTTGGCGACTCTGCTGGGGATGATACACTTACGTGTTACCCAGGGTGAAACGTGAACAAGGTTAGGGAATAGTTTATACGAGACAGTTGTCGATTTTAATTACTCGACCTTCTTAGATCGTGTCATTTGGTCTTCCTAGGCCCTAACCAACCCATTCGACCAATCGTCCCGTCCGGACGGTCCAAATTCTTATCTGGGCCTAAAGATGGATAACGATTGACGTCAACCATACTGCTGTACATACTCATGTTTGTATCGAGAGCTTTCACTACTCGAGGAAATGGACTAGGAACCGACCTTACTCATGTTTGGCACGGACCTCTCCACAGACCAGGGTTTGATTTCTTGGTATGGCAACCCACCTTTAAGCCAAAACCCTTTAAATGCACTCAGCATACCGTTATAATGTCTATATGTATGACTGTATGTGTGTATCATATACATGATCACCATTTGTAAACAAGACCATGACGAAATTTCGTAAAATAAAATCCATTTCAAAATGTAAATATTTTCAAAAATGGCCTAAAACCGCGCAAAATAAGCCGAAACTCTGTCCAAATGTCGAGTCAAACTTTGGGCCTCAAACCCATTTCAAAACTCACTTCGAGTCAGCACTCCTACAACTACACTACAGTTGTCTAGGACAAACATTTCAAAATTTGTCATTTTCAAATCCCACTTGACACAGTGGCACACACCCACTTCACGAGTCGAGTCCTTTTTTGAGTAAGTGTGCGAGAATGCACTACAAGAAAAACAGGCGACAGATTTTTAGCGACTGATACGGGTAGTCACCAAGTTGGCGACTGATATCAGAATTAGCGACTGAAATCAGTCGCTAATTTGGCGACAGATTTTTTTTGAAAAAAGGAATCTTATTTAGTGACCGACTTTCAGATTTAGCGACTGAAGTCGGTCGCTAAATTGCTTTATAGAAAACCCGTGCAATTCTTCCTCTCTCCTGCTTTACTCTTTCGAACACAGAAAAAAAGGAAAGGCGACTACAATCTCCAGTGACGACACCACCTCCAGCGACGACACCACCACCTCCACCGTCGTGGCCACCGTCCTCACCGCCTCCATTACTCTATTTAATTAGGTTAGTTTTTTTTTTGTTTAATTTCAGTTTAATTGGTTTAATTTATTAGATTAATTTGTAGTTAGTTAGATTAATTTGTGGTTAGTTTGTTAGATTCATTTGTAGTTAGTAGGTTAGATTAATTTGTAGTTAGATTTATGTTTAATTTCTGTTTGAATTAAAAGGGAATGATTAAGGGGGTTTGTGTTTAGGTTTAGGGTTATGGGTGGGGGGTTGGTCGGCCGTGGGTGGTGGTTGGTCGGCCGTGGGTGGGCCGTGGTGGGCCGTGGGTGGGTGGGTTATGGGGTTGCCTTGGGTGGGTCGTGGGTGGTGTTTGGTGTTGGGTAGCTAAGTGAAACCGTCTTATTATTATTAGTATTAAGCTAAGTGGAACCGTCTTAATATTATTATTATTATTACTAAGTTAAGTGAAACCGTCTTATTATTATTAGTATTAAACTAAGTGGAACCGTCTTTTGCATTAATGGAATTAGCTAAGTGGAACCATCTTTTGGATCAAGAGAAATTAGCTATTAGCTAAGTGAAACCTTCTTTAGGACTTGATTTTGATAAATTTAGTTTGATAATCCATGTTATTGATGAATTGAGGTTGAATAACTCTGTTTTTTTTGTTTTTCTTTTCTCCTTCCAGGGTTGTCACCGCGCTGCTAAGCACCACCGTTCGCCGTAGCTGTTGCTTCTCGTTTTCTTTTCATTTTTGCTTTTACTTGATTAGATAACCTCCTACTACCAGTTACCTTTTAAATTTACTAATTTTAGTTCAAATTATGCTACGGACTCTAGGATAGAAACCTTTATTATGTTATTGATATTGTGCTATTGATTGACTTAATTAATTTAGTACCAAGTGTTGTTTATCTTAAACTTTAAATTAGTGTTAGTTTGATTTGATGTTGACTTAGTACCCGTTCAAGAATTACTCATTAGGAGTAATTCTTGAATAGTCCCCATTTTGGGACTGTCTTTGTACATTTCAAGTCATTTAGGTAGTAAACATGTACTTGTGATTTATTAATGTGGAATGAGTTTGGTGGCGACCCCTTTAATGTTCTCCGAATACATGTATATGTGGAGTAATTATTTATTCTACATTGATGTGTATTTGGAGAACTGAAGGGAATTGCTGCCGAATTTTTTCCTCATTAATAAATTATAAGTGTGTTTGCTAGTGACTTAAAATGTACATTAACGGGTTTAGGTTGGAGTGATAAGGACCCCATTCGAAGATGGATTACTTATTGACAATATTTATATATTGTTTTCATATGTTTATTGTATAATGTGGAGTATAATGTGAAAATTTTGTATGTAATATTTTTGTTATTTTTCAAAAATGTTTAAATTATTTTGGGTTCTTCATTAGATTAAAATGAAGAGATTGGAACGTTCATGGATGTATGAAGGAAGATTAGACAATTCCAATAAGAAAAGACATCCTACCGCTAGATTTATAAAGGGTGTTGGCGATTTTATTGAATTTGCTAAACAACAAGATGAATATGACTTGGTAGACAAAAAACTTAGGTGTCCTTGTGCCAAATGCAAAAACCTAAAATACCTGCTTGATATTAAAGTAGAAGAACATCTCATTATAAACGGGTTTAAACCAAATTATTACAATTGGATTTCACATGGAGAAGCATATTCTCCAATTCATGAACAAGTTCACACCCAACAAATACAAATTGATGAGAACCCATATAGAGAGATGGTTGTTGATGCTATGGATTCCACTATTTTTAATAGTGATGACCATACAACCATTTGTGAAGAACAACCGCCACACCCACAAGCAAAAGCCTTTCTTGACATGTTAAAAGCCTCAGAAAAACCCTTGTATGAAGGAAGCAGAATGACATTGTTACAAGCCGCTTCTAGGCTAGTTACCTTGAAATGTGAGTTTAATATGCCATTTCTTGCTGTTGATGGCATTGCCTCGTTCCTTGAGGAATCTTTCCCCGTTGATAATATCATGACCCGAAGTTTCTACACTTCCAAAAAAGTAGTTAAAGGTCTTCAGTTACCGCATGAAAAGATTGATGCATGTCCTGAAGGATGTATGCTATTTTGGAAAGATGATGCTTTGCTTGACAAATGCAAAGATTATGGGTCGGATAGATATGAGACAAGTGAGGGAGATACAGTTTTGGTGTTGAAAAAAGGCAAGGGTAGTAAGAGGGCGAAAAAGAGTAAGAAACCAATAGCATGTAACCAATTGTTTTACTTTCCTCTCGCTCCAAGACTTCAAAGAATCTATGCCACCAAAAACATTGCCGAACAAATGAGATGGCACAAAGAAAACCCATGTGCTTCGGGGAAGATGTGTCATCCTAGTGATGGGGAAGAATGAAAACGATTTGATCAGATGTATCCTGAATTTTTCAAAGAACCCCGCAATGTACGACTTGGCTTGTGTAGGATGGATTTGATCCTTTCGGTAATTTTGGGAGGAAGTATTCTTGTTGGCCTGTTATGGTCACACCATACAACTTACCACCTTGGTTATGTATGAAAAGACCATTTATCTTCTTGTCACTTATTGTTCCCGGACCAAAAAGCCCGAAACTTAATTTGGATGTTTATCTACAACCATTGGTGGAGGAGTTGAAACATTTGTGGGAAGTTGGGGTGGAAACTTATGATGTGTCTAAAAAACAAAATTTTCAACTTAAAGCTTCCCTTTTGTGCACAATAAATGATTTTCCCGCATATGGTATGCTATCTGGGTGGTCTACACAAGGACAAAAAGCATGTCCTTGTTGCATGGGCGAGAGTAAAGCATTTTGGCTTCCTAATAGCAAGAAAATAAGCTAGTTTGATTGTCATAGATGCTTCTTACGAGAGGGAAATCCACATAGGAGGAACAAGAAAGCTTTCAGAAAAGGTACAAAGGTTCTTGATGTCCCTCCGAAACGAGTGCCTAGGAATGAGATATGGAAGACGGTCTGTGATTTACCATCCCCTGTTGATGGTACCGAAGAAGAATTTAAAGAATTGAAAAAGCAGAAAAACGGTTGGTTTAAAAGAAGCATTCTTTGGGACCTTCCTTATTGGAAGACAATGTTGATAAGACATAATTTGGATGTAATGCACATAGAAAAGAATTTTTTTGAGCAACTAATTGACATGATCATGGATGTAGAAGGTGAAAAATGTGATAGTATTGCTTCTAGAAAAGATTTGCAGACATTTTGTCATCGTCCCAAATTACACATTCGCGGCGACGGGTCTAAGCCAACATCCATTTTCACTCTCGACAAAGCTAAGAGAAAGGTATTGTGTAAGTGGTTACAAAATTTGAAGTTTCCTGATGGATATGCATCAGATTTTAGTCGATGTGTTGATCTTAAGAAGCTGAAGTTGCAAGGCTTGAAAAGTCATGATTGTCATATATTCATGGAGCGATTATTACCTTTTGCTTTAAAACACCTCGATGCCGACAAACGTTTGGAATGCAGGTGTTGAGATTAGTCAATTCTTCCGAGATTTATGTGCCTCTTCAATATGTGTTGATGACCTGATTCCTCTGGAAGAGCAAATACCACAGATATTGTGTAAGCTTGAAATTATTTTTCCTCCTGCATTTTTTAACTCCATGGAGCATCTACCGGTTCATTTGCCATATGAAGCCAAAGTTGGGGGACCCGTCCAATATAGGTGGATGTATCCATTTGAAAGGTAATTAAGATAATCTAGCTACTTTTAAATTGAAATTAATAATAATAACTAATCTATTTATTATATGTTAACTTTATTATTAATTAACTATTAATAAAACTCATCATGTACTTTTATAGGTTTCTTAATCATTTGAAGAAAAAATTTGGTAATAAAGCTAGGGTGGAAGGTTCTATATGCAATGCTTATTTAACGGAAGAGATTGCAAACTTTTGTTATCTTTACTTTGAAAAACATATAGAAACCAAAGCAAGAAACTTGAATGTTGAGAAACCGGATGAAATAGACAGAAGTTTACCCGAGTTTTTTTAAACTCAAGATGATGAAGGGTGTTCATCAAAGGGGCAAACAAGATATTCGGATGATAAGGAGTATAATTGTGCCCACCTTTATGTGCTATCTAATTGTGACCTCTTGGAGTCATAAGAAACACAGTTTGTTAATGATTTCATTGAGAGGAATCCTAATATAAGTAAGGATGATGTTTGGGATGAACATGAGGACCAATTTCCAACATGGTTTCAGAAACATGTAATTGAGTTGAATATTCAAGATGATTTGATAAGAAGTTTGGCGTTTGGTCCTTCAAGAATGGTAAGAACGTGGAATCGATACTCGGTTAATGGGTTTAATTTTCAAACATTCAACCACGGTAAAGGTAAGGCTAGGTGCAATTGGGGGGTTTCTATTTCTTCTCTTGATGACAACAAATACTATGGTATAGTTGAAAATATCTTTGAAATTAGTTATAATGGACGTGACCGAGCTTATAAAACTGTCTTATTCAAGGTTGATTGGAAGGATAATTCTATGGTTGGAATGAGAGTACATGAACAATACAAACTTGTAGAAGTGAATCGTACTAGAACATACTCTAAGTATGATCCATTTATACTTGCACATCAGGCTCATCAAGTGTATTTTGCTACTTATCCAAGCACAACAAATGATAGAAATCAAAAGGCGTGGTGTGCAATCTTTAAGACAAAGGCACGGTCACTAATTGATACAACTTTTTTCCAAGAAGAAAACGTTTCAAATGAAACACTTTTGTCTCCACCCGATGAAATCAACTATGAGCATGAGAATAAAGATGGAAGAGGAAGAAGATTATGAGGTGGAAGAAAGACTACCGGGGGAGGATGAGGAGGGGGAGGAGGAGGAGGAGGAGAGGAGGGAAGAAGAGGAGGAGAGGAGGGGGGAAGAGGAGGTGAGGAGGAGAAGGGAGGAGAAAAAAAGGAGGAGGGACGAGGGGTTGGGAGATGAATATGATTATGATTATGATTATGATGATGATGATGATGATGATGATGATGATGATGATGAGGATGAGGACGACGATGATGGTGATGGGGAAGAAAACGATGATGAATATGATTAAATTGGTATAATTTTGTATTCCTCAAGAGTAAATTAAAACTTAGAAGTCCCTATAATTTTCATTTATCATTATTTGTGTTAATTTTTATTTGTATTACTGCAGATGGCTGGAGGAGGTTGAGGTAGGATGCGAGGAGGCGGCTCAGTTTGTCGACAGAGTACGCGTGAGGAGGAGGAGATTGTGCGTGAGGATCCGATGCAGACAGACGGTGACGGTGACGGTGACAAGGATCAGCCTGACGCTACCGACGAGGCAGTACCACAAGTGCAGAAACGGTACACTGCGGATCGTCGGATGATACTTGAGCCGGCAGGATTATGGTAGGTCTTATTCTTTGTTAGTCTACGATTATTATTATCTTTTTTTTTTTGTAAAATAATAATTGTTTCTGATTCTACATGTTCGAAATAAATGCAGGTTTAGGGACGATTGCGTGATACGAGGTTATGGACGCGGGCCCACGGGGTCGAAAAGCGAGCAAGCTTTTCTTGTGCATTTGTGGAGTCGCCACCAATTTATTGTGGAAAATTGGAAACCGTTCGAATACCTCGTGCCATGTCAAGACACAAAGTAGTGACATGAACACCAAGAACTCGTTACCCTTAGCATTCTATGTCTAGAATGACTCTCGTGGATGGCAATGAACACGGATGTTCACAGAGATCTGGAGTAAGGGGTGAGGGTACGTATTAGGAAGCTCTTTTGATCGAACACTTAATCCCGCCCGCCTCGATAGCGGCCTCTACTAATTATTAGGGAAAATCGTCTATACTCGATATGTTGTCGATTTATATGCATGCAATGCAACATTCATTAGATTAATCCTAACATGTGAGAATTAACTAAGTCGGTGATCACGTAATTTAACATGCAATTGAGTCGATGTAAGAATTTAAGATCGATTACATGTGAGAGCATACAAGCAATACGATAAAAGAAATACAATAAAAATTACAATAAAGAAAATTACAATAATTACATTGGATTAACTGATTTACGTCGAAAATACATTCAAAACGAATGGTTTTAGAAAAGAAAGAATAAATAAATAAACGAACAGATTATTAGGTGATAATACGATTAATAGTAAATTAAATACGTAAACTAATAAACTAGGTCAAGGCGGAAACGTGAGTTCAGAGACAGAAATCAACCCGGAACAGGCGCAGCAGAGCTGCGTCCCTTGGAAGAGGCGCAGCAGACGCTACGTCTATTCCTGAGCTCAGTTCTGGCTGTGAAGCCGGAATTGCATCTCGTTAATATTCATTGGTGATTTAAATGCTTGATTATATTATTTGACTCGGATAGAAGTGATTAACATATTATTTACATGTGAATGAGGTCATAAAAACGAAAAAACATGAACAAAACTAATTAAGACGAATTATATACAAGATTAATAAGACCAATAATGGATTAAAACGAACTAAGACAAATTAATTAGGTTTAACAAGTTACTAAGACGGCGATAATAAACAGATGAAAATATATCAATGGTGAATTCCAGAGACTCAATATTATTGAATCGAACCTCTAAAAACCCGAATTGATTTTAATGATGAAAACCCGCAAATATGGATTATAAGGGATTTAAGTCGGGATTTTGAAAGATGAATTAAATAATAAATATTTACATGTTAGAATTATCATATTAAAATTATTATGTTAATGAACAATGAACAATTGAAGACGAAAAAAACAAACAGACAAACAGACAAACAGAAGACGAAGGAAGAAGAAAGGAAGCAGGAAATACGGCAGCCTCAGGAAGAGGCGCAGCAGGTGCTGCGTCCCTTCGAAGAGGCGCAACATTTGCTGCGTCCTTTCTTGACATTTGGCTCCTGTAAATCTGTAAGAAAGTTTAAAACAAGGTTTTATAAATCGGTTTTTGAATGTGTTTTCGACATAAATCTTACAATAGTGATTACAAAAATAAAGAACAATAATTAAGAGAAGGATTTACACCCTCAGACTTACATGTTTGACGAAACGAGATTGACTAAATTAACGTTTAGTGATGCTCGACTCGAATGTACGACGAAAGTGCCCTCTAAGAGGAATTAAACGGGATTGATTACGTTGATTGATTGTGGAGTTGGTCAAATTGGTCGGTCATGCAAAACGAGGCTGGTACTCGGAAGGATCCGAGCTTACGTGGTCAAAAGTTCAAGCACGTAGACGCCAAAAAGCAAGAGCATGGTCTTAGAATGCAAAGGGAGAAGAGAAGGGCGGACACTCGCGTGAGAAATATCAGGAACGAAGGTCCCTATTTATACTAATCACACGAAGGAATTAGGGTTTAGGAAAGGAGAGAAAGATCCGGAAACAACCGACTTAGGTTAAACACGGAAACTTGGACAAAAAGAAACATTGAGGAATAGGCGCAGCAAGTGCTGCGTCCCTTGGAAGAGGCGCAGCGCTTACTGCGTCCTTTTCCCAACGGTTTCCTCCTGCGTAAGAAAGCGCGTTTGACAGCCTGTCGTATTTTAGGCATAACTTTCTCTACAGGACTTGGAATAAGATGATTTCGGTGTCGTTGGAAAGCTAAAAGAAAGATCTAGAACTTTATGTGAAATAGGCCTTACCCAAAAAGTCGTTATCACCTCGTAAAACGGGCCTAAAAGTCGGGTTATCATTTTAGCCAAATGAAATGCACATTTTGTAATGTAAACTTTAAGTTTAGCCTAATGAAGTGACATGTGACTCAAAATGAGATATACCCATGACATTTTGTGACATCCTAACCTTAGGTAGACAAGCACATTGCTTTGACTCGGGATTTGGCGGTTTTAGGAAATGAAGACGGTTTTTGACCCGGACTCCAAATGTACTCTAATTACTGCCAAAACGACCGTAATTACACCTAGATGACGACCACGAGGTAGACACAAGTATTTGAGCTATCACTTAACGATAAACTTACGAAATATCATAAATCGTTCCGTGTACCAAACATGCGGCCCAATCATCACCGGGTGGCTTGCGGGAGGTGCAGAAATGAGGTATCTACAGAGCCCCCACTTTGACTGAGGCTTGGACAAGGCGAAAGTCAAAGTATAGCCATCAGGTAAATCGCAGATTAAAACCTGACGACTATGGCGACGCGAGGCGGCTCAAGGGGTCGGAGCCAAGGACCTGTCGTCGGGAACATTTTAGAGTCTGTCGACTATCGGGGAGGGTCGTTTAAAGTCCATTAGACTACGTAAGAAAGCTCGCCAGCCATAAGAAGAGACCATACCTGAGACTTCTTTCTCGAGATGCTTCCGGAGGTGCATATGAGCTAAGAGTAAGACCTAATAGATATGTAAGGATTGTGCTAGGGTATGGGGCCCTAAAGGAAAGCATCGATGGGAAGGAGGCCAAATATAAGTTCAACCTAAGGGGTAACCAAGGTTCGGGTGTAGGAACTCTAAGAAAAAGTGATCCTAAAGGATTATGATCCTAAAGGGTAGAAGTGTATGAACTCTAGGGAGTTTGGGTACCTAAAGAGCTAGGCGTGTGAACCTGGGTGTATGAACCTAAAAGGACGGCTGGTATGAGAACTTAAAGGCTTATGAACCTAAGAGGAATTGGGATCCTAGGGTTAAGTTTAGGAACTACTGGGTTACTAATTCTTGTTTTAAACGCTTGCGCTTAAGCTTTCTGAGGTATGAGAACTCTAAAAGGATTTATGGGTTTATGAACCTAAGGACGTTGGTGTGGGATCTTAAAGGTTTACGAACCTAAAGGAAGCCATTTTGGGATCTAAGAATCTAGGGGTAAGAATCCTAACTTTGGGTTTACAAACTTAAGGAAGGAGACGCTGGTTTGGGAACTTCTGGAGAACGACACCTTTGCCGAACTCCGTGAGGAAACAATAATGTTGAGGGTAGCAGGACGTCGGTAGAAACTGCTGGGAGAAATCTGCTTGGGTCGGTCTTTCAAACAAACTTCGGTAAAAACTCGAGATTGATGATGAACTCCACGTGTTGAGAGGGACAATTGAACTCTCGATAGGGGAACATAATTGAGGTTGATGTTGAACTCCACGTGTTGAGAGGGACAAATGGCTGTCTTGAACTCTCGTTGGGGGATTGTTGAGGTGTGTCAAAACACCGTCAAATAAAATCCACTCGTTGTTGCAAGCGAAGTCTTGATAAAGTACTGCTTCTGATACTTACCTGCATGGTTAGTAGCCACACAAGAATGCAATCTAATATATGCACGTAAGCAATTATAACATGGAACTCGAATGAGGAAACACATAGGTTTTGCAAAAGTCGTTTCTTTTTAAAAGTCGTTTAAAACTCGTTCAAATAAATTTGTCGTTTGTAATGCGTTATGCATATTCAAATGGGCTTTAGACATAGGACAAACCTATTAGGACGTGAAATATAGACTTAACTTGGACTGACGCGACACCAACTTATATTTGACGTGACACATGGATGAATTTGACAGACTTCACCTTAAGTATGCGCAACCCCTAGCCAAGTGTGGGTACCAATGCGTATCAGTTCCAAAGGTAGAAGAATCGCAAGAATGATGGGGACATATAAATTCAAGGCATGAGCCAAGGATCATCTGTCTACTAGGACTTCTTTCACCACCGTTTGCTGTAAAAGAGACCCTCTTGAGGCACGATGACTTGGAGAATTGATCTAAGATCTTTGTCATTGTCCGGACCGAGTACTAGCTAGACTTAGAGGAATAAAGGAAGGGTGACATCTTGGAAGAGAAGCCCCCAGGATGAGAAGATGACTCTGGACTTTGGTAAAAAAAAGGCTGGGCGACAATAAGAAGCCCCCAGTATAGAGGTGTTGGTTGTGGAAGGGATGTTAATTGAGGTTGGAAGGTTGAAAATTGGAATGGTTGATGATTGAGGTTGAAAGTTGATGGTTGAGGTGGTTGATAATTGAGATTGAAAGTTGGAAGTGGGGATGGTTGTGTCTATGAGGACTGCCTACGTATTCACGTGAAGTGAAATCAAACCAGATCGTAGTTCTGAGGTTTGGTTAATTTTATTTGGGTGTTGTGGTTGTATCCTTCTTGTGTAAGAAAAGACTACCTACGTATCCACCTGAAAAGGTGAAATCAAATCATGCTCGTAGTTCTGGTGTGTGCCTAAGCCTATGTTGTCAGGACCTTAAAGTGCATGGGTCACAAGGGTAATATTCCTTTGGTGACTCGAAGAATTGATTTGAGATAACTCCCTCTGATCATAGACCAAAGAGGTGTAACTAATTTTGTAAAAATTTCCTTGTCGTATGAGCACACCTAAAAGTGGACCCTAAGGATGATATGGGTATGTCCCGTTCTAGGTAGCAAAGTATTTGAAGACTCCGTGTCTGGGTCAAGGTGAAACTGGATTGGATATTTGGAATGTGGAGCTCGGTAATAAGAGGCTTTGATGAACAAATCTCTAGAGCTTTTATTTTGTGGGGTTAAGGCTTGATGGGATTATAACTTGTAATATGGCTTGGAAATGGAGTCTCTGGCTTGATGTAGCCTGGGCACATAAAGGTAGGTTAAAATGATGTGGGTTCAAATTTCCATGTCTTGGCCCTAAAGGATGGGTATATTTGACAAGTTTTAGAGGATTCTCAAAATTCCTAACTATCTTCCTGGTAATGGTCTCTAGAAGGACTTAGGGTGTGTGATGTGTGAAAGGCTAAGTGGGTTGCTAGCTAACCATCTTCGTTGGTGTCTTGATTCTATATAGACTTCGGCATTATTCCGTTCTGTATTTGATTCCAGGCTTGTTCTTGATTCAGATTTGGATTCTTGGTCTAGAGTATATCTTGGATTTCTGCTCAGATTTTTGATCAGGTTTTTGAAGGTAAGGTTGTCTTTGGATATTGTCTTGACTTGCTTGATTGAGGCTTCTTCTTTTAACTCATTTGTCTTGGATTTCGGGCATAATTGCGGCCTTGGATATTGATTTCGGTCGTTTCTTTTGATTGAGCCTTTGTCTTTGATCATGGCTCGTATCGTCTTGGATTTGTTTGCTTCCATGTATTTGAGTCAGACTAGCACCTTTGGTGTGAAACGGGTTGGTCTTTAGTAACACAGGTTGTTAATTGTGGGGAATGGGCTTGCCTTCCGTCATAGATTGTTAACAGGGGAGACGGTCTGGATTCGTCCTAGAATCTCTTGAGATAGGCTCGACCTAAACTGAGGTTATAGCAAGGTTTCTATTGCCAGACATGGAATAGGTAAGAAAAGAACATGGAGTTTCAGGTCCTCTACAACTTAGAATGGAACATCATTTAAGTGCACTCACATCGACTTGGAATGTGTGGTTGTTGTTCGTTTTTAAAATGTCCCAAATCAATTCTTGTTGTCACGGGAAATGGTAAAGGAAGAGATAGGATAGAATATGAGGAGTGAAAATTGTATTTTTATTGAAATGGATAATGAATGTATTTAACATAGACTCGAGAAGACATGTAACTCATGGGACGGCCCCCAGGTTGTCACTAGGAATGAAAATGGACACGAAGAAAGATACTAGAACAATTGGGGAAAGAAAGCCTAAGACTCGGACTCGGACCCGGACTTTGACTCGATCTTAGATCTAGACTCATAATCATCGGCCCATGCTTGAACATTTTCTCTTCCAGCAACTGGCTTCGACATCCGGCTTTGAGCATTCATCCATTTGAACACCCCGTCCTCATCATTGGGAATACTAGAAGGGTAAAGGCCCAAGAGACCTTCCTGTCTTTGAAGAGTAAGACACCCATGAGGGTCATTCTGTTCTCTTAACGGATCGAGGGACGATAAAGATATCTTACCGTGATCGAGCATATAGTGGATGGTATATTTGAGTTTGGAGCATTCTTCAGTGTCGTGTCCATTACCCTTATGGAATACGCAATATTGATAACCGTCCCAGAAGCGATCTCTCTTCTCGTACTTAGGGTCTGGGGTTGGACCGATTGGTTGGATCAGTCCTTTGGCAAAGAGTCTTTTAAAGGCTACCGTATAAGTCATGCCTAAATTGGAGTATGACCTTGAATGCCGAGTTCCTCTTTCTGGTGAAGGTTCTATAACCTTTACGTCGGTAATGTAGATTGTTTGATTGTTGGGTGTATATGTGGATGGTGAACCTTTTTGAATGACTTCATTGATACGAACAATCTCTGCCGATAAGTTTTCGACGGTTTTAATGCCACCTTTCAAATGAGAGGTGTAAACTGGGTGTAGACAGTCAATAACGCCCTCAACCAATGTCGCCTCCTTCGACTGGTCGGGTATTTGTGAATCTATTTTTATTCTTTTCACCAAATGATTGGTGGATCGTTCATCTTTTTGATCATCTGTGATATTGAACTCCCTATAAGATCGCTTAACTTCTGTACCCAAACATTTTAGGAGTGAGACAGAAATCCTACCATCCTCAATCCTATATTGTATGACATGCTTGAGCTTATAACAATCTTCGGTACCATGCCCCCTACCCCTATGGTATTGAAAATATGAATTGCCATCCCATAATTTAGATTTCTTTTCTGGATCTGGTGTAGGTCCTATTGATTGAAGAAGACCTAAAGAGGATAATTTGTTCAAGGCTAGGGCATAAGGTATTCCTAGATTTGTGAATGACCTGGGAGAGTTGTTTAATTTCTTTGACAAGGCTCCATGAGGTTGCCTTTGATTTTGACTCCTGGATGAGAAGAACTAGGAATAGACCGCTCACTTTTTGATTTCTCCTCGAGACCACGAAGTTGAGGGTTTGTCTGGACATTCTTCATCTTGAAAGATTGGGTCTCAAGCTTCTTATCCATTTCAGTAAATTGATTCCCCATGTGGAAAGCCGAGAGTTTAGAGTATCAATGGCTCCCTCTATCTTGGAAAGTATGAGCATTCCACTTTGGACATCGTCCTCCTTCGGCGCTTTGATTTCTTTATTATCACGAGGATCGAGGAGATGAGAAAAGTCTAGGAATGATTCTTCATTGTGTTTAGTGCTGTTAGACCCAAGAGGGTCGGTCCCATCGAATTGCTCCACAAATGGTGGCATTGGAAGCTTGTTATCCTCGATCATATCCTGAATAATATGCTTTAGACAAAAGCATTCCTCCGTATCGTGTCCCCTACCTCGATGGTACTGACAATATGACTTCCCCTTCCATCTAGGGAATATATTTTCAGGATCCGGGGTTGGACCAATTGGGTGAAGTTTTCCCTGGGAAACCAGTCTTCGTAGAGCTACTTCATATGTGGTTCCGAGGTCAATGAATTCCCTATGAGCTCGTCCCGGCCTTTAGAGTGGGGTTTCCAAGAGGTTAACTCCCTTGTCTTCATTGGCCCTCTTAGATGGGTGAGTTGTATTGAAGTTATGCCCTGGCCTTGGGGTATGAGAAGATGGTAAAGGTTTCATCATGTCTATCTTGTCTTCCATAATGGTGACACGAGTTCTCAAGTCTTCGACGGTGGCCTGAAGCTTAATGACTGCAGCACTTAGTCCCTCGACGTCGACAGATAATCATTCTTGAACACTTTCATTGGAAATTGCAGAATTCCTACCGAGAAGAAAATGATACGCATTACGATTTGATTTGACATGGGATCACGCATACTAGAGCAACAAACAAAGGATATATGACGAGACGAGATGACTAGACTCTTGACTGTGAATCCAGGAAATGTCGTGAGTGACTTCTCGTGTTTGGATTCACGGTGCTTGACTTAAATTTTAGACTCGAGTATTGACTTTTACAGAGTGACATTTATGTGGTTGAATTTATTGACGGGATTGGCGACACGTGTTAATTCTAATTCGTGTGTTTAAGACAGACTTGACTCGAGGTTCGGGTATGTGTGTCCCAAACGTGTACTAGGAGAATTCAAGAAACGGATATGGGAATGACTCGATGTGTTAGCCTCGAGTGTATGAGTCGAGGTGTGGAAATGTTTAGCTCCTAATTGAATTGGGGTAGGGGGTCCAAAATGACGGCGTGACGCCTTAGGACTTGACTTGAATTTGAAAAAACCCAAAATGTAAAGGAAGACGAGTTTATGGCCCGACCGAGTCCCGACTAGGACATAGTCGGTTTGAATTTTGACTCTAACTTAGCCCAATTGAATTTACATACTTACATTTACACGGTTTGAAAATATTTGGTTTAAAATGCTTTTTGGTCTTTTATTTTTTTCTTGGACCTTTTTTTGTTTTTTTTTTTTTCGTTTTTTTCGTTGGACTCTTTTTTTCTTTTTTTTACACGGGTTTTGAAATGGGTTTTAGGCCCGAAGTTTGACTCGACATTTGGACAGAGTTTCGGCTTATTTTGCGCTGTTTTGAAATGTTTACATTTTGAAAAGGATTTTTGATTTTACAGAATTTTGTCATGATTTTGTTTACAAAATGGTGATCACGTATTTATACAAACATATATACATGCATTATAACGGTATGCTGAGTGCATTTAGAAGGGTTTTGGCTTAAAAGGTGGGTTGCCATACCAAGCAATCAAACTCGGGGTCTGTGGAGAGGCTCGTACCAAACAGGAGTAAGGCCGATTCCTAGTCCATTCCCTCGACTAGTGATAGCCCTTGATACAAACAAGAGTAAGCATCATGGTATGGTTGATGTCAATCGTTATCCATCCTTAGGCCCAAATAAGAATTTGGACCGTCTAGACGGGACGATTGGTCGAATGGGTTGGGTTGGGCCTAGGAAGGCCGAATAAAACGGTCTAGGAAGACCGAGTTATGAAAACCAACAACTGTCTTGTACAAACTATTCCCTAACCTTGTTCAAGTTTCACCCTTGGCTACACGTAAGTGTATTATCCCCAGCGGAGTCGCCAAACTGTGGACGCGGGCCCAAGGAGTCGAAAAGCAAAGCAAGCTTTTCTTGTGCATTTGTGGAGTCGCCACCAATTTATTGTGGAAAATTGGAAACCATTCGAATACCTCGTGCCATGTCAAGACACAAAGTAGTGACATGAACACCAAGAACTCGTACCCTTAGCATTCTATGTCTAGAATGACTCTCGTGGATGCCAATGAACACAGATGTTCACAGAGATCAGGAGTAAGGGGTGATGGTACGTATTAGGAAGCTCTTTTGATCGAACACCTAATCCCGCCCGCCTTGATAGCGGCCTCTACTAATGATTAGGGAAAATCGTCTATATTTGATATGTTGTCGATTTATATGCATGCAATGCAACATTCATTAGATTAATCCTAACATGTGAGAATTAACTAAGTCGGTGATCACGTAATTTAACATGCGATTGAGTCGATGTAGGAATTTAAGATCAATTACATGTGAGAGCATACAAGCAATGCGATAAAAGAAATACAATAAAAAATACAATAAAGAAAATTACAATAATTACATTGGATTAACTGATTTACTTCGAAAATACATTCAAAACGGATGGTTTTAGAAAAGAAAGAATAAATAAATAAACGAACAGCTTATTAGGTGATAATACGATTAATAGGAAATTAAATACGTAAACTAATAAACTAGGTCAAGGCGGAAACGGGAGTTCAGAGACAAAAATCAACCCAGAATAGGCGCAGCAGAGCTGCGTCCCTTAGAAGAGGCGCAGCCGACGCTGCGTCTGTTCCTGAGCTCAGTTCTGACTGTGAAGCCGGAATTGCATCTCGTTAATATTCATTGGTGATTTAAATGCTTGATTATATTATTTGACTCGGATAGAAGTGATTAAAGAATTATTTACATGTGAATGAGGTCATAAAAACGATAAAACATGAACAAAACTAATTAAGACGAATTATATACAAGATTAATAAGGCCAATAATGGATTAAAACGAACTAAGACAAATTAATTAGGTAAAACAGGTTATTAAGACGGCGATGATAAACAGATGAAAATATATCAATGGTGAATTCCAGAGACTCAATATTAATGAATCGTACCTCTAAAAACCCAAATTGATTTTAATGACGAAAACCCGCAAATATGGATTATAAGGGATTTAAGTCGGGATTTTGAAAGATGAATTAAATAATAAAGATTTACATGTTAGAATTATCATATTCAAATTATTATGTTAATGAACAATGAACAATTGAAGACGAAACAAAACAAACAGACAAACAAACAGAAGACGAAGGAAGAAGAAAGGAAGCAGGAACTGCTGCAGCCTCAGAAAGAGGCGCAGCAGGTGCTGCGTCCCTTCGAAGAGGCGCAACAGTTGATGCGTCCTTTCTCGACGTTTGTCTCCTGTAAATCCGTAAGAAAGTTTAAAACAGGGTTTTATAAATCGGTTTTTGAATGTGTTTTCGACATAAATCTTACAATAGTGATTACAAAAATAAAGAACAATAATTAAGAGAGGGATTTACACCCTCAGACTTACATGTTTGACGAAACGAGATTGACTAAGTTAACGTTTAGTGATGCTCGACTCGAATGTACGACGAAAGTGCCCTCTAAGAGGAATTAAACAGGATTGATTAAGTTGATTGATTGTGGAGTTGATCAAATTGGTCGGTCATGCAAAACGAGGCTGGTACTCGGAAGGATCCGAGCTTACGTGGTCAAAAGTTCAAGCACGTAGACCCCAAAAAGCAAGAGCGTGGTCTTAGAATGCAAAGGGAGAAGAGAAGAGCGGACACTCGCGTGAGAAATATGAGGAACGAAGGTACCTATTTATACTAATCACACGAAGGAATTAGGGTTTAGGAAAGGAGAGAAAGATCCGGAAACAACCGACTTAGGTTAAACACGGAAAATTGGACAAAAAGAAAACCTTGAGGAAAAGGCGCAACAAGTGCTGTGTCCCTTGGAAGAGGCGCAGCACTTATTGCGTCCTTTCCCCAGCGGTTTCCTCCTGCGTAAGAAAGCGCGTTTGACAGCCTGTCGTATTTTATGTATAACTTTCTCTACAAGACTCTGAATAAGATGATTTTGGTGGCGTTGGAAAGCTAAAAGAAAGATATAGAACTTTTTGTGAAATAGGCCTGACCCAAAAAAGTCGATATCACCTCGTAAAACGGGCCTAAATGTCGGGTTATCATTTTAGCCAAATGAAATGCACATTTTGTAATGTAAACTTTAAGTTTAGCCTAATGAAGTGATATGTGACTCAAAATGAGATATACCCATGACATTTTGTGACATCCTAACCTTAGGTAGACAAGCACATTGCTTTGACTCGGGATTTGACGGTTTTAGGAAATGAAGACGGTTTTTGACCCGGACTCCAAATGTACTCTAATTACTGCCAAAACGACCGTAATGACACCTAGATGACGACCATGAGGTAGACACAAGTATTTGAGGTATCACTTGATGATAAACTTACGAAATATCATAAATCGTTCCGTGTACCAAACATGCGTCCCAATCATCACCGGGTGGCTTGCGGGAGGTGCAGAAATGAGGTATCTACAGAGGTGTAACGAAAAGCACGAAGACTAATTTTGTGGGTCCAGTTCCTACAACGTGGACTTTTGCTTCTGATGCACAAAAAGAGGCGTGATTCAATAACTTTCGGGTATATATTTTCCGTAGTTCTTTGTTTTAGAAACCAAATATTTCTGATAAATTTTTTAAGAACCAAGTTAGACTTTTATTTTATACTGATATGTATTTTTATCGCCTTTTTTTAGCAATCATTTGCTTGGGATGAGTCTCAAGAACTGAATGTCCGTGAAAGGTACAATGAAGTCGGTACTCGACGATATCGGGACGTGATCTGGAAGACGGTCAGGCGCCCGAAGGAGCCAGAGAACATGAAAGGTATTTAATTAACTTGTTTTGTTATTTGTATTAATTAGCATATACTCTCTTATATTATAAATAATATCAGTAACTTATTAGTTATGATTTCATATGTGTAATTGTAGGTGAGAAGTTTGAAGGCCTAATAAAGCATACTAAAACCAAAGCTTTTCAGAAAAGGTCTTAACAAGCATCCCTCAACAAAAAAGAAGGACAGAAAGATGCCATGGTCGAGCCTACGCATTACGGGGGATCCCGATCGTTCTGGGATCGTGTATTGGGTGTAATTTTGTCTATTATTTCAGACTTTTTTTGGTTTTCAACATGTTTTATGTTAGATTTTTTGTTGATTTTCTAACATGTATGTTTTTTTTTTTCATTCAGAAAGGAAAGAAGAAGTCAAAACCGGTTACGACGGCACCGGAACTGTTTCTTGACACGCATTACAGAGTTGACCATAAAGGAATAAAGATTTGGACTAAGCCAAAAGACAAGGAATTATATGTAAGTTTTCCGTAACACTTAATTTTTGTTAATTTACTCTTTTTTAATGTCTTATTTTGGTTACCATATTAACTTATAATATTTTGTTTAATATTGTAGGATGCATTTGAAAATACAAAAAACGCCAATCTAGAAAAGGAGGATAATGACATATGGTTTGAGTTGGTGAAAGGCTTCAAGAAAAGAAACATGTATGGTACCGGAAGTTCAACACCGGCTTTCTATGACAACACGCGTAGGAGATCGACTTCAACAATTCCCAGCAACACATATCAACTGGGAGTTATTAGTCAATTTCAAACTCAACTAAGAGAGCGTGACGAACGTGACAAAAAATGTGATGAAGAACTCCGCCAAATGAAGGAAAAAATAGCAATGTTTGAGACTTAGTGGCAAAGTTGTAACCCCGGACCTAGACCCGACTATGATCCTATGGATCCGCATAGTCCACATGGGGGGAGTGGAGCCGGTGTTGTCTTCCCAATAGTTAAGTAAGTTTTATTTAGCATGTAAGATTTGAACTTTAGAATATGTTAGCTTGTAAACCTTTCATTTTCAATATATGAAATGAAGTTTGGGAAAATGTATGTGTCAAATGTGTGGTGTTGGTTTGAAATTTGAAATGTATGGTGTTGTGTGTGTTAAAGTTTGGGATGTATGGCGTTGTTAAACTTCGGTTTGTATGCAGGTTGTAAATATTTGGCTAGCAATGAAAATGAAAAAAGCCACGAAAATAGTCAGTAGCTTTAGCGACTGATTTGCAGTTTTGCGACCACAAATCAGTCGCTAAAGAGCATCCCTGATTTTGGCTGGGTCACCCAAATTAGCGACTGAAAAGCCTTTTAGCGACCGAAAGTCAGTCGCTAATTTGGCGACTACCCCCTGTCGGTCGCCAAATTGGCGACTACCATTTCAGTCGCTATTTTCCTCATTTAGCGACTGAAAATGCAGTCGCTAAATTTAGCGACTGACTTTGGTCGCAAAAATCAGAAAAAGCGACCAAGGTCTGCGACTGGTGTTTGGCGACTGAAGTCAGTCGCTAAATTGAGTTTAGCGACTGAATTCAGTCGCCAAAATCGGTCGCCTGTTTTATTTCTTTTTGTAGTGATGGTCGATCGTGTTTTGATTCGTCGTCGATCTCTTATCCTCAGTCCAAAACGATGGGAACTAGTCAAGGAAGGGTTAATGGTCAACCCGAATAGCCCGAAAATGGTAATGATCAAATCCTAGCTGTACTCCTTCGTCTCCACACAAGCCAAGACCAAGCTTATGATCACCTTAATGCTATCGAAGGCTGTATTGTCGCTGTGGAAGCTAGACTTCCTCCTACAGAAGATCCTATTCCCAACGCGCTCATGCGCGATGTTCCTTCACCCTTTGAATAACCAGAAGTCAATCTACCACCAGGTCCTACTGAAACAGAAAAGCGACTCCAGTATTTGGAGGAGCAACTAATGTATCTCAAGGGAGATGATATCTATAGGGAAAAGAGTCGCATATATGAGGCTGTAAATGCTCAACTACCAAATAACTTCAACATGACTGACATCCCGAAGTTTAACGGGCATGAAAACCCTTTGAACCATATTCGTGCATTCAAATATTATATGTCTATCAAAGGCATCACGCCAGAGATGTTCTTAAGGATCTTTCCTTCTTCTCTTGATACTATTCCTAAGAAATGGTTCTACTCCTTGAATCACAAGAAAATTGCTACTTGGGACGATGCTGCGTCTGAGTTCACCAAATAGTACGCAGACAATGCTGAAATTCAAGTCAACATGCGCACTCTAGAGGTTTTTACCCAAAATGATAAAGAAGGTTTCACCGAATTCCTAAGTAGGTGGAGGAAGACTAGCACGCAACTCGTCGAACGCCCAGACGAAGCTACTCTTGTTGAAAATTTCATGTACAATTTAAGGCCAATCTATGCGAACCATCTAAGGTACCAAAACATAAAATCTTTCAAAGACTTAACTGTGCTAGGAACAAGAATTGAAGACGAAATCCGTAAAGGACTCTTGTCCAAAACAATAGGTCGCGGATATCAAGGCACAACGAGTCGTTCTTATGGCTCCACTAGCAAGACCGACGAGGTCAACCTTATCGAATCGTCTACCAAGAAGAATAACCCGCAGAGAAAGTTCACCAACATTGGTGACTCGTACTCCAATGCTCTAAAAAGACTGATGAAACAGGGAAAACTCCAACCCATAGGACCTACAACTAACCAAGAGAAGAAGTCTAGGTTCTGGGATGAGAATTCCTACTACGAGTACCATAGAGGCAAAGGGTATGATACAGAGAATTGCTTCAAATTGAAGCATGCCATTCAGTATATGATTGAAGATGGGCGCTTGCCTATACCTCCTGCAAGCAAGCTTAACAATACTCAGAACCCTCTTGGAATTCCGATGATCACGGATGAGGAATCCACCTTGGATTGTTCACACCTCATTTCTCCAGCTGAAGAGGAGATCAATGCACTTGAAAATGAGGGAGTTATTCCACCATCTCCTCTACTATCGCTGATTTTGTCGCATGGACAAAGGGTGTAAGTAGACAAGTTTCAGAGCTAGAAGCTACAGTGGCATCCCTACGCAATCCAAGAACTATACCTAGGGGAGACATGCCAATGATTCCAATCTTATCTCAAGGATCCACAATGCAAAAAGTGATCGCAGTAACTGACAATCTAGTCGAGCAAATAATCAGCCTAGAGGCTGAAATCATAAGCTTGAGAGAGCTCATTATCGTCAATGGAATATGGGCGGATGACGATGAAGATGTTTACCTCAAAGAACATCCTCTATTCAAGGTTAGTGAAGATCAAGATGTAGACCACCTTACTCGCTCGGTACGTCCATACCAAAATGTCACTCAAGGACAAAAGAATGGTCCAGTTGCTAATGGTCCAACTACTAACACCAATGTCGTCACACCAAATGATGGCGATGATACATCTGCTGACCATTTATTGAAGCAACTTCAAAAGACAAAGGCTGATCTTTTAGTCTGGCAACTAGTTGCAAGTTCATTTCCTCATCGCCAGGCTTTACTGCAAGCATTGGCTAAATTGAACGTAGCACACGACTCTACACCCGATGACGTCGTCAACCTAGTCTTTCAAGACTCAGTTAAGCTAAGTAACCCAGTTACTTTCTCAGATGAGGACTTGCCTCCCTTTGGCGTCACTCATAACCTCGCTCTATACATCATAGTCACATGCTTGAAGAAAAACGTACCAATGACTTTGGTGGATGATGGCTCCGTAGTCAAGGTCATACCACTAAAGACAGCATACAACTTAGGCATGAAAAAATCAGACTGGACTCCTACTAACCAAGGCGTTCGAGCATACGATGGAACGCGATGTAAAGTAGTGGGGCTAATTAACCTTACTGTGCTCACTGGACCAATCGAGCGAAAGGTTAATTTTCAGATAGTAGACATCGAGGCATCTTTCAATATACTTCTAGGTAGGCCCTGGATTCCTGTTTCCAAAGTAGTGACATCCATCTTACACCAAAAGATCAAGATCCCTCTAGATGACAAGGTAGTGACGATCACTTCGTCACCTATCAAGACCGTAATAGAGAAAATGTCAAGCAACCAAATAGTTATGGATCCAGTGTACGAGCTTGGAGGATTTCAAATCATAAACCTTATAGAGAGCGAGTTGGCTCCCTTGTACTTCAACCCATACTCCAACTTAGTGGTCAACCACATACTCAAATCTCAAAGATACTTCCTAGGAATGCCACTAAACCCTATCAGAGAGAATACCTTTGCACCTTTTAAGGAAGATAACTCCCAAAGGATACCACTAGGCTTGGGGTACAAGCCCACGAAGTCCGAAACCTTCGAAATTCTTACTCAATTTCAGAATCACAAAAGTAAGGGAGTCCAAATGCAACCCTATATCCTTACACTAAATGGGTACTTCGTTAGGGAAGGGGATTGCGAATATTTTCATGGATTTCCCAAACCTTGGAGGTACAGAGGCATTCAACTAGCTGGAATCGAGGTCTTCCATGATTGCTACTTTATTCCTCCAGAAACGGTTCCTACCGTCAAAAATCGTTAGACACCTTGCCTCGACGAACAAGCTGTTAGCCTTCTATTTGGAGAGGATCGATTCGTCAAGGCAGCGCAGGATGAGATCATTACCATGATACTTCAAGACGACCATTTCAACCCTACAACACTGATCACTGACACCAGCTCAAATCAACAGAAAGGATGGAGAAAGTCGATCAAGTGGACAAACAATCAAGGAAGACTCTTAAAGGTCACTACTGGAGAAGGAGAGATGTTCAAAGGAGAACCCGAAGATGATGAATTCGAGTCAGAGTCGGAATCAGAGTCGGATTCGGAACCTCAGTCTAGAGAAGTCGTTAGAGAGTTTCCTTCTTTCGTCACTCCCCACACTTTTGTTTCTCATAGCATAGTATCGCCTAATAACAGTAGCTCGGGGAATGTCCCAGCAACTATCCCTTTACCGCCACTGACTACTGCGCAGATGGCTTCTTTATTTCAGCTATTTTCAAACTTTAATATGAATAAATCTAATTCTGCTTACTCCTTGTGCTATTCTGAATGCAATTCTGTTTACGATGATGATGAGGATGATCCTGGCCAAGACTCAATCGAATTACCTCCCTATGTAATTAAAGAAATACTAGAAGAGGGGGAAGGGATACCAGTTATAGAAAACATCGAACCTATCAACTTAGGAACGGAATTAGAACCCCAAGAACTTAAGATAGTGACGACCCTAAACCCAACTGAAAGGGCCAATTTCATCGACATCCTACACGAGTTCAAAGACGTCTTCGCCTGGTTCTTCTAGGACATGCCAGGGATCGACAGGGATATTGCAGAACATCGCATTCCAATTAAACCAGACTTCAAACCTGTGAAACAGAAGCTTCGTGGGATGAGGAAAGAGTGGGCTCTTAAGATTAAAGAAGAAGACGATGAGCAATTCAAAGCCGGATTCATCAAAGTTTCCGAGTATTCAGACTGGGTGGCTGATGTGACCATAATTAGGGCATATTTAGTCCCCGAATTAGCCTTGTTCTCATGCTTTTTAGTGCATATTTGGGTCATTTATTATCTTTAGTTCTTTGTTTTGCATATTCTTTGAGGTTTTGATCCCTTGGTAGGAAAGAAGTGCAAACCTTGCATTTTCATGGCAAAATGAGACTAAATTGAGTGAATTCAAATGACCAAGCATCAAGGAGAGACAAGATTAGAAGGCCTTTGTACATACTATAGTAGATGGGCAATGATGAGAAAAGATCCTTGCATCCCCGAGGAAATCCTCAAGGATTTTATGAAGAAAAAGGAAGAATAGAAGAAGAAACAAGACTGCCTAACAATCCGTGCGTCTTCCCCTAAAGACGCCCGTCCACCACCCTCAACTCGTGCGTCTTCACCCTCTGGACGCCCGGGCAAAAGCTCCAGAAGACGCCCGTCTTCCTCCACAAGACGCCTGGGCAGAAACCACCAAATCCGCCCGTCCCGAGCAAAAGACGCCCAGATTCCCAGGCAGACCCATTTCGTCTTCTTCAAGCTTCAAGGAAGGATGCACATCTTTTTCTAGAGACCGGAGTCTCCCTAGAGACCGGAGTCTTTCCAAAAAGACCGGCGTTTCCTCAACAAGGGACTTAATCGTCATTTAAGCCCTTAGTTAACCCTAATTCATGCACCTAATCCCCACTATAAATACCCCATTAGTCTAATGAGAAGATCATGTTCTTCTTAGCAATCTTTAGTGTAGTTAATATCAATCAAATCTCTCTTTAATCTTGTAATCAACATTTAATCAAGTTTTAATACAAGTTTTATTTCCTTAATCTCTCTCTTGTTCATCCTTTATTTTGGGTAATTGAAGATTATTTGGGTTATTATTGGGAGATTGACAACCTTCCAATCAAGCATCAAGTACTTCTTTTATTCTTTGCTTTATTATTGGAATCATTAGTAGGTACAATTCTCTTAATCCCTTTTTAATTATTGTTAATTTCTTTCATTTATTCATCATGTTTCACTTTGTTGGCATGATTGACAACCTTTCTAGCATGTTCAACATGATAATGAGTGAGTAGTTTCCTTAGCTAGGGTTAATGGGTAATTAGGGGAAACCAACATGGGGAATGATTCATGCTTAAATTAATATGCTTTCATAGTTTATTTGCTTGCTTGTTGTGATCTCAACTTATGCACATGTTATGTTTGATGAAATGTGAGCCTATGAATCCTTGCATTTTTTACCCATCACTTGTATTTTCAATGAGACTTGTAAGACATAAACCAACTCGAGTCTCATTAGACCATGCATATTGTTGAGTAGGGAAGATTAAGTCAACTTGTAGGTGTTGTACAATCTAATCGATTCGGCTCCGGGACCCAAACTTTCTTAGGATTGTAAGATATAAACTAACTCGATCCATCACAACAATAATTGCTTGCTTATAACTTGAGAATATGTTTGTATGATCAATTCCCATGAATCCCCTATGACCCCATGACACCCTAGTGCCTTTTATCAATTGTTTACATCCCTTTTAATTCATCTTGCTTGTTTACTTTCATTGCTATTTAGTTTAGTGACCTTCTACATCAAACCCCAATTGTGACACCCTTAAGACACCACTAGTTACAATAGAAATCTCATCTCAATTCCCGTCCCTTGGGATCCGACCTTTACTTGCCTCTTTACTAATTGTAGAGTTGTTTGTGAAGTTATAAATTGTGTTTTGGTCTAGGTGCTCTTGACGACAAGTACTGAAAAACTAAACCCTCACTAGGGAACACGACCAAAAATGGCGCCGTTGCCGGGGACGGTGTTAACTTGATTTAGATTTTTTACACTACTATAGATACAGGCTATAACAACGGTTAAAAACCGTTGTTATATAAAAAAGCGGACGTTGTTAAAGCGTCCGTTGTAAAAGGTTTTAACAACGGTTGGTTTTCTTAAGCAACCCGTTGTTAAAACTATTAACTACGGTTTTAAGTATTAAAACCCGTTGTGGAAAGTGTGACTCAATTTTGGTGGGAAAGTTATAACAACGGTTAATTTACAAAGAACCGTCGTTATAACTAAAGACAACGGGTTTTTTCTACATAACCGTTGTTGTTTGTTTTTACAAAATAAAAAAAAATTAAATTAAATATTACTAGATGCATGCATAATTACGGGGCCCGTTATAATTCCGATGCATGCATTATTACTGCCATCCCTCCTGTACTGTGCATATGAATGGACAATATATGGAATGAAAAGGGTTTACATTAGATTTGAAGCAGGGAGATATGATGATTATGACACAACTTCCTAAACATGCATATATTATATTAATTAAAAAGCAACTCAAAGGACACATTACTTAGTATAAATACATACATTATCTCAACCACCATTCCATTATCTCACTATCTTCAAACCCTAACTGCTAAAACAATCTCCAACCCCTAATTAATCTTTCAAACTAACAACTTCAAAGTTCATCAACAAAATGAACGATTACATCCTTAAAACTCTTACTATGACCGAGAACAACAACAGCTTCATCCGCCGGTTGCTCCACATCGAGGACAGTTTTAGGAGCTATCTTGTGGATGCTCAAGCCGCACTCAAGGACGCCAAAAGAAATGGCTTGACAGAGCAGCAGTTGTTGCAGCTATATGACGATATAGCAATATTTGAACGAAACCTCCAAATAGCTAAGGAGGAGAGGAGGATATCATAGAAGAGAATAAGACTCTCTATGAAAATATAAGAATTGCATTTTTAGAAATGTAATTCTTTTTTAATTTATGTATATATATATATATATATATATATATATATATATATATATATATATATATTAATGAATTATTAATTAAGTTTATCATGCATTCCTCTCTATCGTCTTGCTTCTTCTTTGTTTTATTTTATTTAATTTGTTTTACGAGATAATTAAGCGAATAATAACATAATAATGATCGATAAAAACCCATCATATATACATGCAAATTAAATGAAATAATTAAAAAAAGAAAACAATGACGATGAAAGACGATGAAACCAACAAATGTGGCGAGATTTACGATAATTAGAGAAAGTAAGAGACGATGACACCAACAAAGGATGGCGAGATGATAAAGCGACGATGAGAAAGAGAGAAAGAGACGATGAGAAAGTGTGTTTGTGTTTGTGTTTGTGTTTGTCTGCTGTGTTTGTGTTTGTGTTAGGTTATGTATGTGTTTTGTGGCTGTAGCTGATCTGTGTTTGTGTGGTTTATAGTATTGAAAGTATTGACAACGGTTGTTCAACAACAACCGTTGTTAAATAAGTTTTAACAACGGTTGTAAAATAACAACCGTTGTTAAATAAGTTTTAACAACGGGTTTAAAAATACCCGTTGTGATTACTTTTCACTAACTTTGCGCCAATTTTGCGCCAAATTATTAACAACGGTTGTGCAAATTTAACCCATTGTTAAAACGTATAACAACGGTTATATAACCATACCCGTTGTAATTAAGTTTAATAAAAATCGCGCCATACATTCTACAACATCTATTGTGATTTTCGTGCATAAACGTTGTTAAAGGGGCGTTGTAGTTGCCTGGATTTGTAGTAGTGTTACATTGTTATTAGTTGTGTCTTTCTTTGCCTTGGGGAAGTAAAAGTCCTCAAGGTTTGTTCTAATCATCTTCGAGTTGTTTGATATTTTGCAAGATGGACCTTATAGATTGTTTTGTAGAGGACCACTTAAGTATAGCTTTCTTCAAAGATCCCATGCAAGCATTGGCCTTGGAAGCAAGTGAGGCTAAAAATATGATTGGGAATAGGAGGTAGATCTTTTTGAGGCCGCTCTAGCTAACAAAGAACTTACTCGTGCACAATCCGAATTAGTGCATAACATCCTTGTGGAAGCATGTTAACCTATAGAGGATGAGCAATCCATCCTAGAAGACATTTTGCAAGCCAAAGAGTAAGAGGAATCCATCATGGAATTCGAATGTGATGAGATTGATGAGAATGAAGAACAAGTTGAATATGCTATGAGAATGGAATGCCTAATGGAGATGGAGCAAATTCTCAATGAAACTCCAAAGGAGGAAAGTGAGGTACAAACTCCTACTCTAAAACCCCTCCCCCCAAATTTGAAATATGCTTACCTTGATGAATCAAAGACCAAACCCGTGATTGTTAATGATAGACTTGATGAGAACCAATTGGGAAAATTTCTTGATATGTTGAAACAACATGAGAAGGCTATAGGTTATAGTCTATATGACCTTAAGGGGATAAGTCCCAACTTTTGCATGCATAGAATTCATCTAGAGGAGGACCATAGACCTACCATTCAACCTCAAAGAAGATTAAACCCCCACATGCAAGAAGTTGTCAAAGGAGAGGTTATGAAATTACTTGATGCGGGAATTATATATCCCATATCGGACTCTTTGTGGGTTAGCCCCGTTCAAGTGGTACCTAAGAAAGGAGGTACCATGGTGGTGACAAACGAAAAGAATGAACTAATACCCACAAGGAAGATCACCGGTTGGCGTATGTGTATTGACTATCGAAAATTGAATTCCGCAACAAGAAAGGATCATTTCCCCCTACCATTCATTGACCAAATGCTTGAGAGGTTAGCCTCCAACAAATTCTTTTGTTACCTTGACGGGTATTCGGGATTCTTCCAAATCCCTATACACCCGGATGACCAACATAAGACCACCTTCACATGCCCTTATGGTACTTTTGCATATAGGAGGATGCCTTTTGGTTTATGTAATGCCCCCGCCACTTTCCAAAGATGCATGATGAGTGTCTTCTCCGACTACCTAGAGACCATAATGGATGTTTTTATGGATGATTTTAGTGTTTATGGAAAGGACTTTGACTCATGTTTGCATAATCTTTCTCTTGTGTTGCAAAAATGTGAAGATGTTAGTCTTGTTTTAAATTGGGAAAAGTGTCACTTCATGGTCAATGAAGGAATTGTTTTGGGTCATTTAATCTCGGAAAAGGGCATCGAGGTCGATAAAGCTAAAGTTGAGGTGATAGAGAAACTCCCACCTCCCGTGAATGTTAGAGGGGTGAGACGTTTTCTCGGTCACGCGGGTTTTTATCGCCGTTTCATAAAAGATTTTTCAAAAATAGTGAAGCCCCTCACTCAACTCTTGCTTAAATATGCCCAATTCCATTTCACTGATGAGTGTTTTGAAGCCTTTAATAGAATCAAGGAAGCACTAATCTCGGCACCGATCATTCAACCTCCAAATTGGGAACTAGCATTCGAGATTATGTGTGATGCTAGTAACTACGCCGTTGGAGTGGTTCTTGGCCAACAGGTAGGAAGAGCTCTTCATGCCATCTACTATATAAGCAAGACTCTTGATCCCTCCCAAGTGAATTATGATACCACCGAGAAAGAGCTTCTTGCCATTGTCTATGCTTTGGACAAATTCCGTTCCTACTTACTTGGATCCAAGGTGATTGTCTTCTCGGATCACCGTGCTCTCCGACATCTCTTGATAAAGAAGGAGGCAAAACCAAGGTTGTTGAGATGGATTTTGCTTCTTCAAGAATTTGACTTGGAAATAAGAGACAAGAAAGGAGCCTAAAAGGTAGTGGCGGATCACTTGTCAAGGATCCGGTTTCATGATGAGCAAGGAGAAACACCGATCAATGACTCATTTCCCGATGATATTTTGATGGCCATTCAAACACAACTTGAAAGGCACATCACCCCATGGTTTGCCGATTATGCCAACTACATTGTTGGAAGAGTACTCCCTCCAAATTTGAACTACAACCAAAGAAAGAGGTTCCTATTCGAAGTAAAGAGGTACTTTTGGGATGACCCAAACCTCTACAAAGAGTGTAGTGATGGGCTCTACCGGAGATGCATCCCTCAATGGGAAGTCCAAGGAATCTTGGAAGGGTGTCACTCATCACCCTACGGTGGGCACCATGGAGCAAGGAGGACCATTGCAAAAATTCTTCAATCGGGCTTCTATTGGCCTACAATGTTTCAAGACACGAGGGAATTCATCATTCATTGCGACGCTTGTCAAAGAACGGGGAATATCTCTTGGAGGAACGAAATGCCACAAAGGGGCATTCTAGAGGTGGAGATCTTCGATGTTTGGGGGATCGACTACCAAGGACCGTTTGTGACATCCAATGGGAATAAGTACATCCTTGTGGCCCTAGACTACGTCTCAAAGTGGGTGGTGAGGGGTAATATCCGTATAATACCCTTAAAAATTAGGACTATAACGCAAATTTTATATGTGATTATTGTCATAAAACGAAAAACATGAGAAAAATGATAAAGCATTAGAAATAACCTCGGGTCCTTTGAGATGTGGCCTAAGAACAGAAATCAAAGTAGATTTCCGCCTAATCGATACACCCAAGACCGTCTGAGACTATGCCCTTATGCTAGAAATGTATTCTCTAATTGCCTTGCAATATTGAGAGAATTGTTGTGTAAGTTTTTCTTAGATGTGAGATCTGAATTTTGAGAGGTAATGTTCTCAAAACCCTAATTATTTTTCACAAATGAATTGATTAGGGCAAAAGGAGAGAAAGCTCTCCTTTTGTTGCTTGGGTTCGGCCGTGAGCCTCAATAGGGGAGAGTGGGCTTTCCACTTTCTCTTATTTTTAACTCGTGGTCCGACTCGAAATTCGCTAAATGTATATGACGCGGTTTTATTATAAATCGTCATCGGTTATCGGTTATTAAAGCATCAACTAATAACACGGATTAGTTGAAATATTAATACATGTCCGACAAAGACGATATTGTATAATTAATTCAATATACATTAATTAAATATAATCGTTTATATTTAATTTACGAATTAACTGCTTAATTCGCCTTAGCCATTATTATTTAATCTGGATTAAATAATTATCTCAACATCGCGTTTGACTAATTTTTTAGTCAATGACTCCGACTAACTGCTTAGTCAACTTTGGCATCAACATGACTGTATTTTCATACCGTCACATCTCTCAAACGTATCCTTAGGTGTGACTTTTAGGGACCAGTTGATCACCGCCATCTGTATGACAATAACGTCAAACTTATCTAGCAAGCCAACCGTTATTGATAAACGTGGACCAACTGATTATAATACAAAAGTATACCCTTTGATCGTTTTAGAGATTTAAATGTTATTGCACTACTTGTAGAGGACACCAGCCCCAACAAGCTCCCACTTGTCCGTACAAGTGTATGTGTAATAACGTTATCCGCACTAACCGGAGGACACGGCTCAACAAACTCCCACTTGTCCGTACAAGTGTATGTGCGATAACCGATTCTCATATTCATTTAAAATTTCTCCCACTCAATGTAAAACAATTTGCAGATCCGGATCCGCAAAGGTCGTATTTTACAATCGATCTGTATCAAGAGTGGTTTCCCCGACTAGAGAGTAACTCAACTGATAAAACGAATTCGTATTCGAGCATGGCCATGCATTTCGATTCTGACTCCTCGAGTGGCCCTGAGAAATATCGAGTACCTGATAAAGGCTGAATATTTCCTTCAACTCGACTCCTTCCGATCTAAGCACAGCATGAAATGACCCAGAAAAAATCTACTTGGCCCCCTGTTACGGATGACCGTGAGAAAGAAACCAAAGTCACCCAAAATCTGCCTTAGTCTCAAGAGACAGTCGATAGTCAAAACAATCGACTCTTAGGATCACCATGGAGGTCCTATCCACGACCAAGGCACCGAATGTTGTAAAACATTTAGGACTCCACGTCGATGTCACAATTGTGTCCTACGAAATATCCGTATAAATCGCCTCTGTGATTGGTGGTCAACCTTTTGACTTATGGCTCGTTGAACCCACCATCAACCAACGTCACAAAATAATTACCTTGAGTTATCACCTCACGTGGGCAATTAAGGACCAAAAATATAATGTTTGTTCAGTTCACTTTGTGGTGTTCAAAATTGTCGTACAAAACCACATGAAAAACAAAATATATAAATATCAAAACGATGATGTCGTATAGAGTACATAAGGGAATGAATCTAATCCATAAAAGAGTACTACAACTTAGGAACACGTTTAATTCCCATGGAATTAACGTGCCCTTCATGCTTATCTTGTCGTAATGGATTAGTGAGAGGATCTGCTATGTTATCATCTGTAGCAATCTTTTCTATCACTACTTCCTTTTGCTCCACGTAATCTCGGATTAGATGAGCTTTCCGTTGTACATGTCTAGACTTGTTGCTAGACTTTGGCTCCTTAGCTTGGAAGATGGCACCTTTATTGTCGCAATAGATGGTGATCGGGTCATTCGAACTAGGCACTACAGATAGTCCTTGTAAGAATTGACGCATCCATATCGCTTCCTTTGCAGCTTCAGACGCGGCATAGTACTCGGACTCAGTCGTAGAATCTTTGTAACACTTTTTTGGAACTCTTCCAGTGATCTGCAGCGCCATTAAGAGTAAAAACGAATCCAGACTGAGATTTTGAGTCATCTCGATCCGTTTGGAAGCTAGCATCTGCGTAACCGGTTGCGCATAGGTTTTGATCGCCTCCATAAGTCAATGCCCAATCTTTAGTCCTCCGTAGGTACTTAAGAATGTTCTTGACAGCCATCCAATGTGATTCACCTGGATGCTGTTGGAATCGTTTTGTCATACTCAATGCATATGCCACGTCCGGACGTGTGTATATCATGGCATACATGATTGATCCTATAGCCGAGGCATAAGGAATCCGTGTCATGCGCTCTTTCTCTTCCGGTGTCTCTGGTGCCTGAGACTTGCTCAAATGCACCCCTGGAGCCATAGGAAGAAACCCCGTTTTGGAGTTATTCATGCTGAATCTCTCTAGGATTTTGTCTATGTAAGACTCCTGACTGAGAGATAACATCCGTCGTGATCTATCTCGATAGATACGGATGCCTAGAATTCTTTGTGCCTCACCCAGATCTTGCATCTGGAAATGGTTTTTCAACCATACTTTCACCGAAGTTAAGAGAGGTATGTCATTCCCAATCAGGAGTATGTCATCGACATATAATATTAGGAAGACAATCTTGCTCCCACTCGACTTGATATAAAGACATGGTTCCTCGACCGATCGAGTAAATCCATTTTCTTTAATCACTTGGTCGAAGCGATGATTCCAACTCCGAGATGCTTGCTTAAGTCCATAAATGGAACGCTTAAGCTTGCATACTTTGTTAAGATGTTCTGGATCGATGAAACCTTCGGGTTGTACCATGTACAACTCTTCCTCCAAATAACCGTTTAAGAAGGCGGTTTTCACATCCATCTGCCAAATTTCATAGTCATGAAAAGCGGCGATCGCTAAGATAATCCGAATGGAACGCAACATGACTACGGGTGCAAAAATTTCATCGTAGTGCAAACCTGGCACTTGGGTGAAACCTTTAGCAACTAGTCGTGCTTTATAGATATCTTGTTGACCTTCCACAGAATGCTTTATCTTGTAAAGCCATTTGCATTGAAGGGGACGAACCTTAGCAGGTAAGTCAACAAGATCCCATACGTTGTTCTCATACATGGAGTCCATCTCGGATTGCATGGCCTCAAGCCATAGCTTTGAGTCAGAACTGGTCATGGCACCTTTATAGGTTGCGGGTTCACTACTCGTTAAGAGTAGAATGTCATCTATGTCATGTTCCTCGACCATACCAATGTATCTGTCCGGAGGAATAGAGACTCTTCCCGACCTCCTAGGTTCCTCAGGAATATTCACCGCAGCCGGGATTTAAGGAATTGGTTCCTCCAATGGTTGCTCGGTATTTGGTTCTGGAATCTCCGACAGGTCGAAGGTTCTATCACTCTTTGCATTCTCGAGAAATTCCTTCTCTAAGAATGTCGCACTAGCCGCAACAAAAACACGTTGTTCGGTTGGCGAATAGAAGTAATGACCAAGTGTTCCTTTAGGATAACCTATAAAGTATGTCTTGACCGATCGCGGGCCGAGCTTATCCTCGTGTCTCCACTTGACATAAGCCTCGCAGCCCCAAACCCGTATAAAGGACAAGTTAGGGACCGTTCCCTTCCATAGTTCATATGGAGTCTTGTCAACAGCTTTAGACGGACTTGGTTAAGTATTAGAGCGGTGTGAAGAGCATAACCCCACAATGAGTCGGGCAACACGGTGTGACTCATCATGGATTGAACCATATCAAGTAGTGTTCGATTTCTCCGTTCGGACACACCATTCAACCGAGGTGTTCAGGTGGAGTTAAGCGTCGGGCAATCCCACAAGTCCTTAAGGTGTTGATCAAACTCGTGAGAAAGATACTCGCCACCACGGTCCGAGCGCAGTGTTTTAATCTTTCTCGCCCGATGAGGTTCTGTACCCGATTCTCGGTATTCCTTGAATTTCTCAAAGGATTCACTTTTGTGCTTCATTAAGTAGACATAGCCATATCTACTTAAATCATCCGTGAAAGTGATGAAATACCTATAGCCTTCTCGTGCGGTGATTGACATAGGCACACATACATCCGTATGTATGAGTCCTAATAGGTCAGCAGCGCGCATTCCAACACCTTTGAAGGAAATTCGAGTCATCTTACCGATGAGACATGATTCACACGTGCCAAATGATTGAAAATCAAAGGCCGAGATAGCTCCATTCTTTATGAGCTGTTTTACGCGTTTCTCATTAATGTGTCCCATAAGACAGTGTCATAGATACGTTTGATCTTTGTCACCAACCTTTAACTTTTTATTCATTACGTGTAATATTTCGGTGGTCTGATCTAAAACATAAATTCCGTTCATGGAGACTGCCTTGCCATAAATCATATCGTGTAATGAGAAAATGCAAGAATTATTCTCTATTACAAATGAAAAACCAAGTTTGTCAAGTGCAGAAACTGAAATAATGTTTTTCGAAAGACTGGGTACATAATAGCAGTTATATAAAAATAACTCAAATCCGCTAGGAAGCTGGATCACGTATGTTCCCCTCGAGACGGCAGCCACTCGTGCTCCATTCCCGACACGCAGGTCCACCTCACCCTTTACGAGGGGTTCGATGTTTCGGAGCCCCTGCACATGATTACACAGATGAGAACCACAACCAGTATCTAGTACCCAAGTTCCGTAACTTGCGTGGTTAATCTCAATAATATGAATAAAAGTAGAAGAGGAAGAAAATATACCAACAGGTTTAACACGACATGCTTTTATGTCCTCATGGTAGACAGGACATGTACGCCTCCAATGCCCAGTCTTGTGGCAATGATGGCATTCCATGTTTTTGGTCTTGCTCTTTGTCGCGCCTGATGAGTTACTTGCCTCACCAGGCCCACTCTTACCTGACCCTGACTTCTTGAACTTCGGTTTGCCTACTGCTAGGTCTGCTTGAGCTTTGCCCTTACCCTTGCCCTTGTTTGTCACAACGAGAACATCTTGTTTCATGCTCCCACTGAACTTCATGTCCTTCTCGGTCTGTACGAGAAGGGAGTGCAGTTCATGGGGACTTTTCTTCAAATCATTCATATAGTAATTGGCTCTAAAGAGCGCAAAACCATCGTGGAGTGAATGAAGCATGCGGTCAATCACAATGTTCTCGCTGATTTTACAATCAAGCGCCTCCAGTCTCTCGACATTCTCAATCATGCTGAGAATGTGTGGGCTAACCGGTTGGCCTTTCTGGAGTCTAGCATCAAAGAAGCGAGTGGTATGCTCATAGGTCACGATTCTCGGTGCTTTCGAGAATTCCTTAGTGAGCGTGGTGAAAATCTTGTTTGCACCTTGGGCTATGAAGCGTTTCTGCAAATTGGATTCCATTGCAAAAATGAGTACGTTTTTAATCGCACCCGCTTCCATGACGAAGTCGCTATACGTGGAGACCTCGTTAACTCGAGTCGTGGGGCCTGGGGCTGGCGGGAGGGGCTCAGTCAAATACTTGAGCTTCCCGTCAGCAGTGGCTGCATTCCGTAATGCCGCCTCCCATTCCGCGAAGTTTGATCCATCATTCTTGATCTAGTAGGCGATTCATCTGATTCATAAAGATCCGAAGCCAGGACTCACGGTCCAATGTGGCACTTGGCATTGGGTCATCGAGGATGCCAGCCATTATGTTATTAGCAGTTTAAAAAACGTGATCTACGCTGAAAAAGAAAGAAAAACAAAAACGAAATAAGCAACTCATCGAGGTGATTTAAGTCTATTAAAAATTCATTTTAATCGTGTAGACTCATTGCACTTGCATAATTGATCTCCCTCAAGAATAATACAAGTGATCCCAAGACTCAATTTCCGTAAATTGATAAGCCAACTGTTTAGCTAGTTCTTCCGTAAGAACTCTTGGTCGATAGATTTCCGTAAATCCTATCTATAGTCCACCATAATCACAGGACCGTACGAGTGACCACAGTGTTGAGATAAAATAAGTCAATCAGTTCCAACTTACCCGACGTAGAAGGGGTCATATTATGCCTACCGACGAAGAAGGGATTCATTGGAGTTTGACCTATAAAGACTGTTCTCAATTTTTGTTTATACGAGGAAGATCCCATCAACTTAGTTTTAATTCATTTTAAGTGAACGAATAACTAGCATTGCGTGAATGAATTAACTTAGGTGATGGCTTAAATTTGATCGTGTGACATGAGAATGTCAAAGAAAACTAACGCGTGACCTCTATATGAGTCAGTTTTCATGCAATTATTAGGTGGTTTGGTTTTTAGGCGGAAAATGATGCAATCTATCGTTACGATAAAATGAATAAAAGAATGCAATACGTAAATAAAAGTATTCAAAACAATCAAAATAACGATAAATAAAATGCATCAACTAAATTAAATTTATTCGTGACATAATTCCGTAATTATGTTAAATTTATCCAAACCACCTTTAATGATTAAAATTATGTGACAAAACCGCTTAAATCAACTTAATTTTAATCCGTGATAATCCGTTACTTTAAATCGTTTTAAAATAACTAAATGATACATAAGTGAACCGTTTCACTATCAAGCGAATGCATAAAATCCGTATTATGCACAAATTGGCCAAAAAAAAAAAACAAAACAATTTTTTTTTTTTTTCTTCACGGCTGAGCGTGAACAGTACAATTTTTTTTTTTTTTTTTTCTTCTCTCTGCTGCTGAATGCCGAGAGCAACAAAAGAACAAACAAAAAAAAAAAATTCTCGGCTCAAAAAAACGTGAGCATCAATTGACAAGGCAAAACGATTTGTTAAAACCCAATTGCAATTTAATCTAATCCGTATAGAATTGAAACTATAATTGGTGAATCTTTAACATATTGCTATGAATATCGATTACAATAACAATATGCAAAGAACGATTGAAAACAAAACATCGTCTGATCAGACGGAAACCAAAAAGCACGATTTCCAAAGCATAAAAAAAAAGGCCGTGACAAATAAAAAAAATGCCGAGACCAAAAAACCACACGGTTTACAATTTTTATGCCAAAATTTATCGATTCAAATTCGTTTGATGAAAAACACATAGAAAAATTTACGTGGCCTCGCTCTGATACCACTTGAGGGGTAATATCCGTATAATACCCTTAAAAATTAAGACTATAACGCAAATTTTATATGTGATTATTGTCATAAAACGAAAAACATGAGAAAAACGATAAAGCATTAGAAATAACCTCGGGTCCTTTGAGATGTGGCCTAAGAACAGAAATCAAAGTAGATTTCCTCCTAATCGATACATCCAAGACCGTCTGAGACTATGCCCTTGTGCTAGAAATGTATTCTCTAATTGCCTTGCAATATTGAGAGAATTGTTGTGTGAGTTTTTCTTAGATGTGAGATCTGAATTTTGAGAGGTAATGTTCTCAAAACCCTAATTATTTTTCACAAATGAATTGATTAGGGCAAAAGGAGAGAAAGCTCTCCTTTTGTTGCTTGGGTTCGGCCGTGAGCCTCAATAGGGGAGAGTGGGCTTTCCACTTTCTCTTATTTTTAACTCGTGGTCCGACTCGAAATTCGCTAAATGTATATGACGCGGTTTTATTATAAATCGTCATCGGTTATCGGTTATTAAAGCATCAACTAATAACACGGATTAGTTGAAATATTAATACATGTCCGACAAAGACGATATTGTATAATTAATTCAATATACATTAATTAAATATAATCGTTTATATTTAATTTACGAATTAACTGCTTAATTCGCCTTAGCCATTATTATTTAATCTGGATTAAATAATTATCTCAACATCGCGTTTGACTAATTTTTTAGTCAATGACTCCGACTAACTGCTTAGTCAACTTTGGCATCAACATGATTGTATTTTCATACCGTCACATCTCTCAAACGTATCCTATAGGTGTGACTTTTAGGGACCAGTTGATCACCGCCATCTGTATGACAATAACGTCAAACTTATCTAGCAAGCCAACCGTTATTGATAAACGTGGACCAACTGATTATAATACAAAAGTATACCCTTTGATCCTTTTAGAGATTTAAATGTTATTGCACTACTTGTAGAGGACACCAGCCCCAACAGGTGGAGGCAATTGCCACTCCCAATGATGATGCAAAACGGTCACCAAGCTCTTCAAGAAAATAATCTTCCCAAGATTTGGAGTTCCTAAAGCAATCATAAGTGATGGAGGAACGCATTTTCATAAAAAGAAACTTGCATCTCTTTTGACCAAATATGGTGTTCAACATAGAACCGGCTTGGGATATCATCCTCAAACAAGCGGTCAAGTTGAAGTTTCAAATAGAGAGATCAAGCAAATCCTTGAGAAAGTTGTGAACAAGACCCGAAAAGATTCGAGCACAAAGCTTGATGATGCTCTTTGGGCTTATAGGACGGCCTATAAGACTCCCATATGAGCCTCCCCTTACAAGCTTGTCTATGGAAAAGCATGCCACTTGCCAATCGAATTGGAGTACAAAGCTTTTTGGGCAATCCGAGCACTTAACCTTGATCTCAAATTGAGTGGTCAAAAGAGGATGATTCAAATTCAAGAGTTGGAGGAATTCCGACTACAATCCTATGAGAATGCCAAGATTTACCAGGAGAGGACGAAATTGCTCCATGACAAGAGGATTAGACAAAAAGCCTTGCACAAAGGGGACAAAGTCCTTCTATTCAATTCCCGCTATCGACTTTTTCCGGGAAAGTTGAACTCTAGATGGATGGGTCCCTACGTGATCACCGAAGTTGGAAAATATGGAGATTTTGAAATCAAGGCGGAAGACGAAAGCAAGTTCAAGGTCAATGGTCAAATATTGAAGCCATACTATGAGGGAGCGTTTATTGGAGAGGTCGAGGTCACCTACCTCGGGCCTTCTCATCCTTGAAAGGATCATCAAAAGGGAGAGTTTGGTGGAGTCCTCCCTAAACCACCACTTGTAAATATACTAACCCTCTAACTTGTATTTATAATTTTATTGCATTTCTTTAATCATAAACATAAACTCTTTCCATGAGAGTAAGTGAGGGAGGGTCACTAACGAATTTTGAATGAAGGAAGGAACCAATATTCAAGTGTGGGGAAGCATTTATGAGAGGGAAGGAAATCAAAGAAAAATTCGCAGCAAGGAACCCGAGCGTCTTCATCGGAATCCGCCCGTCCTGCTGGAATCCGGGCGTTTTAGGTAGAATCCGTCCGTCTTTTTAAGCTGTGAAATTGAACATTTTGGGACTGTCGAAGAATCCGAGCGTCTCAGCAGGGAAGACGCTCGTCCTGAGGAATCCGCCCGTCTTTGCAGAAAGACGCCCGTCTTGTTGCCTGTGAAAAACAAGAAAGGGTACTGTCTCAGAATACGCACGTCTTTGAGAAAAGACGCCCGTCTCGTCTTCAGAAAACCCGAGCGTCTTGGGCTTGAGACGCCCGTCTTGGTGGCGTCATATTTTTGGAAAGTTAACTGTGACAGAATCCGGGCGTGTTACCCACAAATCTGCTCGCCCCGAAAAGCTGGAATCCGAGCGTCTTAGGCTCGAATCCGCTCGTCTTCCTGCGGTAAACCAACCACGATTTTCCTAATTTTATTACACTCCACCACACAATTTGTGACACATCACCCTTCTTTCCACTTGTATTATAAAAACCCACCTCCTTATGACTCCAAAGCATATCTCAATCACTCTTTTACCCCACAAAATCAAAAAGCCCCAAATTCCTAGGGTTTAAAAGGCAACATTCAATCCACAAGGAGCATCTTTATACTTTAACAAATCAAAAATTCCAATTCAATAATCAAGGAATGGCACCAAGAGGATCTTCTTTTAGGGATAGGAGAAGACCGAGGGTAAGAGTAAGCTCTTCCACCTCCCATGTCAACACATTAAGAAGGGAGTATGAAGAAATTGTGGATCTTACAAGACTTGATGATTTCTCAAATGTTGAATTCGTCAATGATGTGCAAAGACTCGTTTTCCACCGGCATCTTAGTAAGAACATTCTCCCTACTAAGTTTTTATGTCATGATACTTTAAGGAAACTTGGGATTTATCACCAAATGGAAGCCCTTTTTGAAGTGTTTGGTCTCTCTACCCTTTTCCACATGTATGAGCAAACTTACCGATCCCTTGTGCTTGAATTTTTGAGCTTCTTGAAGATTACAACCTTGAATAGAACAATATGCATAGAATTTAGGTTGGAAAGTGTCTCAAGAATGATGACTCTAGTGGAATTTGTTAATGTGCTTGGTCTCGATGTCTCGCCTTCCCGGACATCAAAACCAAAGAGATATAGTGTTGCACCCCTATGGAGGGCCATGACCGGCCGAGATTTCATGAACATTAAGGAGTTTCTAGCTTTCCACATCCAAAATCCTATTTTGAGACTTACTTACCGGTTCCTTTCCGGCACTCTACTTGCTCGCCGAGATCCGGCAATAGTGAACGAACTTGACCTTGTGTTCATGGAATCTTAGCTCAATATCCAAGGAAAGGGTGGGTACCGCTTCAATGCGCCTCTTGTGCTACTCGAAAAATGGGCAAAGTTTAGGAATGGTGATGATGATGGGATGAAACACATTGTTAACGGAGGGCTCATTACAAAGATTTCCAAACATTTCAATCCGAAATTCAATGAGAATAATGAGTATGCTCCTCTTTCCGGAAACACAAGGATAAATGAAAACCTTCTTCTTATTCATCATCATTGGATAACCTTTAAGGGGGTTGATAAGAGGATCAAGTGGATAACGAAAGGAAGTGATCCAATCTACCTACCAATGACCGGCCTACCATGAATCTCACCAAGAAGAGGACCTTTATCACCAATCCCATCCTACCTCATCCCTCCAAACCCAACCCAAGCAAGGCAAGCACCATCACCTCCAAATCCCCAACAACAACAACAACAAGAGCAACAATCTCAAGATGAGAAAATCAAAGTGCCTCCCTACCCATTTCCTTATCAACCGTAAAACCATCCCAACCCCTTTATCCTTCCCCGTGATGACTTTGTAACGGGAATTCTACAAAATTTGCACTTCCGACAATATGAAGCTACCGTGGACAATTACTATGCACTTTATCCTCAATACCACGATATGATTCAAAGGGGAAAGATTAGTGAGGAGGGAGCATTTCCCTCTTGGGCAAAAATGGATTTACTCTTCCCCAATTCGGAGAGGGCAAATGAAGGGGCAAACGGGCGACAAGAGGAAGGGAGCAACAATTCTTGCGGAGGGGACACGGTGGAGCTTGGAAGTGAAGAGGACGAGTTCATGGACCCGAATACAAGTGATACATCAAAGGAGATATGGGATAGTGATCTAGAGGGAGATGACGACGATCTCTAGAGAATCTCTTCATAGCTAGATGGAGCGGGCGTGAGGCACTCATCTCAAGCTTAAGTGAAGTTTCCTCATCTCTTCTCTCTATTTTCAAATTTTCATGAAAGAAGTTTATGTTTTTTTAACTTGTACATTATTTATTTATCTTGATCATGGTTGGAGAGTCCTAGCAACATAGAGGACTAACACCTCGGCACCATTGAGGTGTTCTTATTTCATTGTTCCCACTTTTGAAAATCCAAAATGACAAATTTAGTTTCATGCATTGCATCTTGTGTGCATGAACTACCCCCAACTTTAGGACATTAGAAATAATGTCTATCTCGGTTTGGGGAAGTACATGCATACGCAACGGGAGGTAATCTAAATTACGCTCTCCGTCATAAACAAAAACCCATGCATCATGTAGTGTAGATTAGTGTAGCTTGCATTTAGTGTAGAAATCATGCATCATGTTTGCATAATTTCCCATCATTTTGGCCATTGAGGACAATGCCCATATTAGTGTGGGGATGAGGAATTCTAACTTAACTTTTATTCAAAAATTCAAAAAAATTGAAAAATTACGAAAAACCATAAAAATTTGAAAATTTGAAAAACCAAAAACAAGTTCATTTCCTTTGTAGTGTAGTCTTGTATATATTGTTGTATATATTGTGTTTGTTCTATCCTTGTTCACATTAATTTGACTACGCCACATCCGAGACATGAGGATATTGAAGACCGCATGGTATGATCTTTCCAATCTCCTCTTTCCTCTTTATGTTAATGACTATGTGGCTTTATTTTGATTGATGCGGTATAACAATGTGAACTTAGGACTTGCATTTAGTTTATATGGCATATTAGTTGGTAGAATCATTTGCATTAGGATGTATAAATGCTAGTTGCATCATGGCATGTAGTTTGCATGTTAGAAAAATTTTGCGAAACCGTTTACTTGGGAAGCTTGACAAGTGTACATAGGCCCTAGTAGATGCTTTTTCTTCTTAAGACTTTGCTTGTTAGAATACTTGTAAAACACCCTAGGATGTGTCATGCTAGTATCCTTTGACCCATGGATTAAGGCCTAGTCAAGAGTACCTTGTGGTGTGATAACTCCTTGGCTACACTACTACAAATCCAGGCAACTACAACACCACTTAACAACGATTATTCACGAAAATCACAATAGACGTTGTAGAATGTATGGCGCGAATTTTACTAAAATGAAATATAACGGGTATGGTTATAAAAACCGTTGTTATAAGTTTTAACAACGGGTTACACATGCACAACCGTTGTTAATAATTTGGCGCAAAATTGACGCAAAGTTAGTGAAAAGTAATCACAACGGTTACTTTTGGAACCCGTTGTTAAAACTTATTTGACAACGGTTATTGATTTACAACCGTTGTTAAAACTTATTTGACAACGGTTGTTCTTTAATAACCATTGTCAATACCTTTCATACTATAAACCACACAAACACAAGTCTGCAACAGCCACAAAACACAAACCTTAATACACAAACACAAACCCAGCAGACAAACACAAACACAAACACAAAACACACTTTCTCATCGTCTCTTTCTCTCTTTCTCATCGTCTCTTTATCTTCTCGCCGTCACTGTTGATTTCATCGTCTAATTATCAGGTAAATCTCGTTGTCATTGTTGGTTTCATCGTCATTATTTTCTTTTTCTAATTATTTCATTTGCATGTGTATGTGTTAATTTTTATCGACCATTATGTTAATTTTTTAAGTATTATTCGCTTAATTAGCTAGTAAAACAAATTAAATAAACTAAAACAAAGAAGAAGCAAGATGATTGATATGGCTAAAGTCGTATTACCAAATCAAAGTAAAACTATCTCAGGACTAACAAGAATAGCTAGCGATAAGACAGGTATCGAATCCACAGGGAGGCGGTAAAAGCTAGTCTAAGAGTATTTAAACTGTCTAGAAGTAACCAATTTCGGGGGTTTTGTTTTGAGTTGATTCTAACAAACTAATTGCAATAAATAAAGGATGAATAACAATATTATTAAAAGTCTAGGAATTAGGTTCACTAGGTCAATCAGTCGGGGATTATCAATCAATTACTAAATCTATCAAGTTGTTTAAGGTCATAAGATCGGTCGACTCCATTATGCCCTTTAGATCGATTCTAACATGCGGTCGCTATGATTAGATATTTTCTATTTGATTATCGCAGCCTATATCAATTCTAACCCGGTCGGCGATAGGATCGATTCGCTACACTAATTAATAACTCAGGCCTCAAGTGATTAACTAGAAAAATTACAACAATCAAACAACAACTTTAATGATATATCAATAGCAACTAATTGATTTTCCCTTCTTAATTAACCTAGATCCCCTTCATCCTAGATGAGGGGATTAGCTACTCATGATTATAATAACAACAACAAACATGATTAAAGATGAAAACATAATTGCAAGATGAAAACAATAATTGAAGAACATAAAACAATGATTTAATTAAAGAGGAAAGATTAGTACCATACAAAAGGAAGATTAGGGTTCTTAAGAGAGTTTTCCAGCAATACTTAGCAAAATATAACGTAAGTTTACAATAAAACCCGAGTCTTTAATTTATAACAAAAGATTAACGTTTTAGGAAATTCCGGAAATAAACCCGCCAGAAAGGATCCTCGATCGAGTCAGAGGTGACTCGATCGAGGACGGCTGCTCGATCGAGGACGGCTGCTGGATCGAGTCAGCAGTGACTCGATCGAGGAACTAGCTCACAGGTTCCTTCTTCTCTTCTTTGACTTCTAGTCTTCATGATTCCTCGTTTCCCGTGCCATGCTTCGTGTATTCTTCTATGCCGTCTCCGCCATGCTAATCTTAGCTTGATCATACTCATAACGAGTCATTTCTGCATCAAAACATAAAATAGCGCAAAGATTTCGACAATTCATTGAAATAAAGCATATAAATGATATAATAGGCACGAAACGGTATGTAAAACGGTATAAAGGGAGCTATAAAAGTATATATGAAAGTGATACATCAAACTCCCCCAAACCAAACCTTTGCTTGTCCTCAAGCAAAGCAGTCGGACCAAACAAAGAACAACAAACATATGGTGAATGAATAACTCAGAGCAAATGTCTAGGCACATACAAGACTCAAATTTGTCCATATCTATAACAAAGTAATGACCGAAGTTGTGCTAATAAAACAAATTCAAAAAGCACGGGTAATAGACTCACGCAGCTCTTACTCAAGATGTGACATGATACCGAGACTCAACCAAACACTTTTCAACCTTGCAAGACTATTTTGTCGGATTCTCGCGGTTTCACTCATGCACTCATAATGGGTGATTTATGTAAGATAGAAAGAAATAAGACACTCACTCAACTTATGAGATATGCATGCAATATAATGTGATAAGAGATTCTCCAGCTAATACGCATTCACGAAACAGACCAAGTACATGTATCAAGGACAGAATGGTGGTAAAGTGGCATGGGTATAGATGTGGCTTGTGCAAAAGCACGTATGGATATGTGGGGCTCAGACGGTAGTCGCAGCTCTAGACCAATAGCCAAAACTAATAAGTAATAAATCAAACATCCAACTAGAGAAATAATCTCAACTTTGACAACATATGAGAGAAATGTAAAGGCTCTCCAAGTGTGCATTAGACTCCAGTAATTACCACACACGACCTCCTAACAAAACTGAATGAAGCATACATTTTTTCTCTTCTTTTCTCTTTTGAATCTTTTCTTTTTTTTTTCGAAACTTTTTCTTCTTTTTTTTTTCTCTTTTTTTTTTCTTTTCTTTTTCTTTTTTTTTTCTCTTTCCTTTCTTTCGAGACTTTCATTTTTTTTTCTAGCTGCTTCATAATACTTCTCTTTTTCAACATAAGAGGTCACACAATTGTTACAAAAAGATAGCTACTACCCACATGACAAATAAAGTCCCAACCCAACCAAAGTAGCTATAATAATAAGGCTCAAACAAGCGATCGTTGTCCGAAAAAGGTAGGCAAATTCTGGAATGTAGCTAAGAAATAGGATATAAAATGGCTACATGGTTCAAACGGGCTAACAAAACTGGGTAATGTAAGGCTTATTTGAACAATGAGAATCGCCTATCCACATGTACTTAATCAAATGAACGCGCAAAAGCTAAGAAACTAATGTCACACTTATGCAGTTTGAAATTACATATACCACAAGGAGACCACACTCATTAGCCTAAATAACAATGAGACCGGTTTATTAATGTTCCCGGCCTAGGAAGCTCTAAAGACCTCAGAAATTTAAGTGGTTTACCAACAAAATAAAGTCAAGTCTACTCGGCATAAGGCATATTGTGACGGTCAAGACTTGAGTAAAGAGCTTTGTTCATCATAGCTAACAGGTCAAAACAACGTACATGGACAACTAAATGAGACTCAAATGCAAAGACAAAGCAAGTTATCATCATTGCTATACAATTCACCATGACTCGACTCAAAATAAACAAAAGTAAACAAAAGACATGTTTTTGGATTTTCTAATTTTTCAATTTTTTGAATTTTTTTTTTTTCACACAATAATAAATAAAAGCACACAACGGGAATAAACACACTCCCCCAAACCTAAATGTCACAGTGTCCTCATTGTGACGCCTACAGCATAGCAATCACACAGAAAACCAGCAACCTATAGGACACTACTAATAAAGGAAAGAGGGTAAAAAGAAATGCAATAAAACAAAACAAGAAAGATAATACCGGTGAATGCAAGAGTAGCCTCCCCAAACCAATTTGGAAAGAGAGGGATGTAGTGACCACTATCACTACTAGGCTCCAGAAGCATCATCAAAATCATCAAAATCAGCATATAAGGACATAAGCTCAGGATCAGGAACGGCACTGCGGCCACGGCCTCTACCACGAGTGGGTCTCCTAACACGGCCGGGACCACGAGTGCCTCCGAGAGAGCAGCGGTGGAAGTAGAAGCGAAAACGGCCGAATGGGCCTCTCTCGGGAACAAGGGATGCGGTGTCCTCCCAAAAAGCAGTAGGCCGAGAGGGGCAGACGGAGTGTAGAAGGGACGGCCTAATGCACCAAACTCGGTGCTAAACTGTCCAAACTCAGTAGGAGTCACTCCGTAAAGATGAAACACACTACTGTCGTCACGGGAGTAGTGTAGTAAGAAGGTGACACACCGCCATACTGTCCCCCAGAAGCTAAAGTCATAGCCTCCATCTGTTCCCACATCCTCCTCTCTGTCAAAGCAGTGTTGATGCCAGTATGCATCCTCACTTCCCGTTCAACGACGGGATCAAAATGGTAACCTGGAGCATAGCCTGAAGTGGGATAGGCGGAAGGAGGTGGAGGAGGAGCGGGCTGGTAGGAACCTGGCAGATGGGTAGTGGGTGCACGACGTCTCCGGCGCCCGCCGGTGGTGGTGGTAGTGCTAGACCCAGGAAAAGTAACCAAAAGATCCTCGGGAATCAAATAAGTAACGGGTGGGGGTCGCACCACAGCCGTACTCTCCTCGAGGGGGTCAACAGTAGGCAAACGGGCGCAAGGAAGAAGCATGTACGACTCACCTCGGACCCTCCAGTAATGGTCCTTCCCATTCTTAATATCAATATAGGAAATGTCATAGCGAAGGTGGTCATCATCAACAAGTGGCTCATAGTCAGCCATGGGCTCATATGGGTCATCACCCTCAAAGTCACAAACAGCCCTAGCAATCTTGGTGATAAGAGCACCACAGTCAAGGTTCCCGTACCTCCCAATCGCCCTATCAAATGCTGAACACACAAGAGCTGGGGGGGAGAATTGGAATGTCTCCTCCCTAAAAGGATTCAAGTAACTAGCAAGTATTAAGACCTCAATAGTGGAGGTCTTGCTCTTATCAGTCCGACCATACAAAGAAATAACTCGGATACCTCAAAAAAGACGAAGACAAACGTGTTGGACATCTAACAAAGCCATAGCACTGACGTCCGCATCCATATAACCAAAGAAACAATGGAAAATAACGAACGGCGGACAACCCACCAACACCATACAAGTCCCCTTCAAGATGCTTATCCAACTCCAAGATTTTAAATACGGCCAAAGTTAAAGACCGTTCAACATTAAGCAAACGAAATCTGATTAGGTGATCACCGGGAAATAAGTATAAGAGCTCGAGAAATTCAAGAGTTAGGGCGGGGTAAGATAACTCGTGGAGCGTGAAAAGACCCTGCAACCCGATTTCATTAAACATGCCAAACATAATGTCGTCTATCTTCAAAGTGCGCAAAATTTTCCTATCAACACATCGAGTGGCACTCATAGACTTGGATAACAGATACACAAACCTGTCCTTCTGCACTTTGTCACGAAATTCGATAAACGGATAATCGTCTAAGGGAGACAAATCATCCTCTGAAGACACAACCTCCTCAGGAATTACTTCGGGTTGTTGAACCGGTGCTCTCCTTTCTCTAGTCCACTTATTTCCTTGCCTGGAAGTCGACATTATCTACATAAGAGCAAGTAGAAAATTAAACTCCAACAATGTCAGAAAACAGTCCCGGTTTTGGCACTCATGGGTCCGAAAAATCAATTTTTAAGACTCCAAATGACAATGAAAGCATCCAAAAACTTAGGGGAACATGAGTATGTATCAAATATTGAAGATTCCTAGCAATAGAATACGATTCTAACCAATTTAATGCAAAATTTCTACCCGGATTTTGAAGAACCCTAATTCCCAAATTAGCAAATTAGGCATGAATTTCAACAAGTAAGGGGCTAGAAAGCAAGGAAATAGCAATTGTATACTAGCAATGGAACATTGAATACAATAAACTCAAGATTTAAGCAAGAAAAATCCAAATTTTCGAGACATACAAAGACCAAATCGCGACTTACCTTGGTAGTTTAAGCAATAGAATGGAGAAAATAAGCACAAGAGAATGATTCAATCAAGTAATAAGCAAGAAAGCACAAATTGTAAGTGAGTTTTGATGATGATTGATGAAGAAAATAGAGAGAATGAGTAGTAGAGGAGGAAGTATGCAGGGATTATGTCGAAAAAGGAAGAAGGAAAGTGAAGGAAATAAGAGCAATTAAACACAAAACCGGCAAAAACAAAACGCGAACGGGTTTATTTTGGTTCCTCGATCGAGTCGCGGTGACTCGATCGAGGATCCAATTTCAGGACTACCCAACTCTCGTTTTAAACTTTTCTTAATTCTCTGCGCGAGGTTCCTCGATCGAGTCGCATCGACTCGATCGAGCCGATAGGTTCCTCGATCGAGTCGTGGTGACTCGATCGAGGAAGTAGTCTGGGGCTCCTTTCTTCGTCGTTTGTTACTCATAACTTCAAATCCCGTCAAAATTCCTGTAAAAGACACTTGAAAGCATATCAAGTACCCTCTCCTCGCCTCTCAAAGTTCAAAGAAACATAAAAACAAAAGCAATACGCGAATTTAAATCCTAATTACAAACTAATGATTTACAAAATCCGAGCCGCCTCTCGGTAGCGGTTTTTTGCGGTCCAAGACGACCGTAATTCTTCATCGCTGAGAAGAATCAATGGGGAAGAGGTCAAGAGCCTCTATGATCCCCACGAAAGCACCTTCATAGTACGTTTTCAAGCGTTGCCCATTCACTTTGAAGGTCTTTCCGTGTCGAATGCAAAGTGTAAATCGACCCAAATTTGTTCACATCGAATGAGTGAACGGTCCGGACCATCTACTCTTCAATTTACCTGGAAACAAGCGCAAACGAGAGTTAAACAAGAGAACTTTATCACCAACATAAAATTCTCTTTGCAAGATATGCTTGTCATGCCACTTCTTCGTTCGCTCCTTGTAAACTTGAGTACTATCATAGGCATGCAGTCGAAATTCATCTAGCTCATTCAATCGCATCGATCGTTTCTCACCCGCCAAACTTGAGGGATCCATATTCAGCTCCTTGATGGCCCACATAGCCCTATACTCAAGCTCCACAGGTAAATGACAGGACTTGCCATAGGCAAGTCGGTAAGGTGAGGTGCCAATCGGCGTTTTGAAGGCAGTACGGTAAGCCCACAAAGTATCATCGAGCTTCCGACTCCAATCCTTTCTATTCTTGCTTACCACCTTTTCCAAGATCTGTTTGACTCTCTATTGGAAACTTCTACCGTCCACCTGGTTTGAGGATGATAGGCCAGTCCTCTTCGGTGTGTAACGCCATACTTCTTCATGAGAGAATTGAGATGACGCTCATTGAAGTGCGTGCCTCCATCATCGATCCTGCGCGAGGCACTCCAAACCGTGGAAAGATAGTCTTCAAAACAACTTAACAACAGATTTAGCATCACAAGTGGGGGTGGCAATTGCCTCCACCCATTTAGAAACATAATCTACGACTACTAATATGTATTGGTTCCCAAAAGATGTAGGAACGGCCCTTGGTAATCAATGCCCTAAACATCAAAAATCTCTACTTCGGAGATTCCAGTTTGAGGCATCTCATGCCTTTGCGAGATATTGCCAGTTCTTTGACAAGCATCACAAGAACGGACAAAGTTAGTAGCATCCTTAAGGATAGTAGGCCAATAAAAACCCGATTGCATTACCTTAGCAAATATCCTAGAAGGACCATGATGACCACCATATGAAGAAGAGTGACAATGAGAAAGGATGGCACGTACCTCACCCTCTGGGATACATCATCTGTATATACCATCAAGACACTCTCGGAACAGGATAGGGATCGTCCCGGAAGTACCTTTTCACATCATGCATGAACCTCTTCTTCTGGCGATAAGATAAATCAAGAGGAAGTGTACCTCCTACCAGATAGTTGGCATAATCTGCAAACCATGGGGTATTTGCAGCTACAATTTAGAAGATGGTCGTCCTGGAAAAGAATCATCGATGGGCAAAATCTCTCTTCCCGAGAATCTCAATCTGGACAAATGATCTCGCAACAACATTTTCAAAGATCGGACTTATCACGGATTTCCAAATCAAATTCTTGCAATAATAAAATCCATCTAATAAGTCTAGGTTTAGCCTCTTGTTTGGTTAAAAGATATTTTAAAGCTGCATGGTCAGTGTGTACAATAACTTTAGAACCAACAAGATAAGCTCTAAATTTGTCTAAAGAATAGACAACTGCAAGAAGCTCCTTCTCTGTAGTAGCATAGTTGATTTGTGCATCGTCGAGAGTCTTGCTTGCATAATAAATGGCATGTAACACCTTGTCCTTTCGCTGCCCCAAAACAGCTCCAACTGCATAGTCACTGGCATCGCACATAATCTCAAAAGGAAGGCTCCAATCCGGAGATCGGATAATAGGAGCTGAGATAAGTGCTTGTTTGATCCTGTCAAAGGCTTGAACACACTTGTCAGTAAACACAAAAGGAGCATCTTTATGAAGAAGCTGAGTTAGAGGTTGAGCAATTTTAGAAAAATCCTTTATAAAGCGGCGATAGAACCTTGCATGACCAAGAAAACTACGCACACTTTTAACATTAACCGGGTACGGGAGTTGCTCAATTACCTCAACCTTAGCTTTATCCACTTGAATGCCCTTACCTGACACCAAATGACCGAGTACCACTCCTTCAGTAACCATGAAGTGGCACTTTTCCCAGTTGAGAACAAGGTTGCTCTCCTCACAAATACTGCAAAACCTTAGTCAAGTTTCTCAAGCAAACATCAAAATCGTACCATATACACTTTGAAATCATCCATAAAGACTTCTATGATAGACTCTATATAATCAGAAAATATGGCCATCATACAACGCTGAAAGGTAGCAGGAGCATTACATAAACCAAAGGGCATCCTCCTATAAGCAAATACACCATATGGACAAGTGAAAGTGGTCTTTTCCTGATCCTCAGGATGAATGGGTATCTGAAAGAAACCGGAGTAGCCATCTAGGTAACAGAAATAACTATGACATGCTAATCTCTCTAACATTTGGTCAATGTAAGGAAGTGGGAAATGGTCCTTTTTAGTGGCCGTGTTCAACTTCCTATAGTCAATGCACATCCTCCATCCTGTGACAAGTCTAGTAGCAATCAATTCATTTTTATCATTCTTTACTACTGTAGTACCTCCCTTCTTAGGTACAACTTGGACAGGACTGACCCATTTAGAATCAGAAATAGAGAAAATAATACCAAGATCAAGTAATTTCTGTACCTCTTTTCTTACCACCTCTGCATAGGAGGATTTAGTAAATCTCGACCTTGTGCACTAGGCTTGTGGCCTTCTTCCAAGTGAATTCTATGCATACAAAAGTCAGGACTAATACCTTTGAGATCGTCAATGCTATACCCAATTGCCTTTTTATGAGTTCTCAAAAAAGTCAACAACAAAGAGATAGTTGACCTTGATTAGGTTAGCATTGACAATCACCGGATTCATCTCACGAGTCATCAAGAAATTCATATTTGAGATGAGAGGGAAGGGGTTTCAATTCAGGTTTCTTTACCTCAGTTACCTTAGGTGTGACACCAAAACGTATACCTTCCGATGTGGGCATTCCTCTCCGTTAGAAGCTTCTCAATTCGATGAACTGGACTCCATGAACCCGTCTAATCATTTGGATCGGAAACCAGGGCAATCTCGGAGGATCCCCTGTCAAAACACATAGGAAGACACTCATCAATAGTAAAATCAACAACATCTATACTATGACAAGTCTCTTCTATCATGGGGTTTTTCAATGTTTTTTCTAAGTTGAAAATAATCGTGTCATCCCCACACTAAGGTCAATCTCCCTTGCCTAACATCTATGACCGCCCGCATGATGTAAGAACGGTCGCCCAAGATGATAGGGATCGGTTGTCTTGACCATGTCCATGACAACAAAATCAACGGGGATGAAAAACTTCCCTATTCGAACGGGAACATCCTCTAACACCCCCAGAGGGTGTTTAACGATTCTATCGGCCATCTGCGGTGTCATATTAGTAATCACAACGGACCCATATTTAACTTTTTACAGATAGAATACGGCATAACACCGACACTAGCTCCCAAATCACAAAGAGCTTTACTAATAGAAAGATGACCAATTTGACAAGGGATAGAAAAACTTCCTGGATCCTTTAATTTCGGTGGTGAGTTAATTGGCAACATGGCACCGCACCGAGTGTAAGCAATAGTTTCTACCGCGTCAAAGGATCTCTTCCTTGTCAAAATCTCCTTCATGAACTTTGCATAAGTTTAGGCACTTGAGTGATCAATTCAAGAAAAGGGACACTTACCGTAGATTCTTCACGACCTCCATAAACTTACCGAATCGCTTATCCAGCTTGGATTTTTGTTGTCGGTGAGGAAAAGGTAGAGAAATAGTTATGGGCTCGGCTTGCTTATCCTTAGAAACCACTTTTGAAACACCGTCGGCTGGCGATATTGGACCCTCGATCGAGTCAGGGGTGACTCGATCGAGCTGGGTGGATCCTCGATCGAGTCGCCTGTGACTCGGTCGAGGAACCTTTGCAGGCTCTTTCTCATCATCACTAAGCTCCAAATTACCCAATCCTTTGGGATGCATGTAAGGGACTTCATCAACAGTAATGGGCACTTCATTCTCAAGACTTTGTGGTCGGGGTTCGTATAAGAAGTACCGCTCCTCAAATTTGAATAACATTAGCTTGCTCATGAGCTTGCTTACCTTGAGGAGGAAGACCTACGGCCTGTTTTGATGGGTTTTGAAGTGCCATCCGAGCCACTTGATTATCTAGCATCTTGTTATGGGCAATCAACTGAGAAACCGAGCCGCCTGCTTTCTCGCCGCATTGACAAAGTTTGTTGCAAAAGATTGCGCAACTCTGCCATATCATTATTCGGAGCTTGTTGAGGAATTTGTTGAGAAGTTTGCTTGAGGAGGCTTGATATTGATTGTTGAACCGCTGGCCTCCTTGATTTTGCCTTTGATATCCCCCTTGTTGTTGATTACCGCGATTGTTAGGAGGGATATAAGGATTCTTTTGCGGTTGTGATCTCTTTGGGTTTTGCACATTCTGGCTAGACCATTGAAGGAATGGATGCTCCTTCGTTCTTTCATTGTAGAAATTAGAGAAAGGTGTACCTTGTGCACCTTGTCTGTAAGCCTGAAAGGCGTTAACCTGCTTAAATGTGCTCATACAATCAGCTGCACCATGACCATCTAAACCGCATCTAGCACAAGTCTCCTTTACTTGCTGACTCATAGCGTGAACTCTCTCTTTACTACCCAATGATTGGGTAGTCTTCATCTCAGCAATCTGGGCAGAAATAGCCTCCACCGGTGTCCGCCAAAGCACTATCAACCCCGATTACCTCGCGTGCTTCCCCCCAGGATTTCCATACCTCGCGATATGGGTAGCAATCTGATCAATCAACTTCCACGCGTCACCATCTAGTGTGTTATCTTGAAACCTCCAATTAGCAGATGAATCCAAAAGGGCACGATGATCGTCAAACAACCCGTTATAAAACTGGTTGCAAAGGAACCACTTTGGGAAACCATGATGGGGAATTGATCGAACTAAACGCTTGAAGCGAGTCCAAGCTTCGTTCAAATCTTCAAAGGGTCGCTTGCTTGAAACTAGTAATTTGATTCCTCAAAGCATTAGTCTTCTGAGGCGGGAAGTACCTCTTGTAGAAAGCAAGAGCCAAGGAATTCCTGTCAGAACTCCTTCGTATCCATATCCATATCTCTTAACCACTCGCAGCTCCATCTTTCGAGAGAGAAAGGAAAGAGCATCCGCTTAACTTGGTCTTGTGTCACTCCAATTTGTTAATGGGATAGAAAGCAAGTAAGTGACAAACTTTTCCATATGCGTTGCGGGGGTCCTCGAAATTGTCCCTCCGAACATGTTTCGTTCCACCAAATTAATGTAAGATGGCCGAATCTCGAATGTTCCATTGGTAGAAGTGGGCAGCTTGAAACCTTGTGGAATAGAATCTAAGGTTGGCTCAGAGTGACTGGCTAGGGTAGACATGATGATAGCTTCAGGAATAGGAGTTTCAGGAATAGGAATATCAGAGATAGGAATTTCTTCCTCTTCCTCTTCGTAGGACCGATCGGCTGTCTCTGTAGGGCTCGCCGTTTCGACGTCAAGTATACTCAAGTCTTCTACTTGACTCACTTCTTGATTAAATTTCCGTCTGTAGCGAAAAGTCTTCTCAGGTTCAGGATCAAAAGGAATAATCTCGGACCTATTAGACCTGGGCATAAACAGAACTAACAAGAAAGTGTGAGAACGGTCTCAAGGAACTGGGTTCCCTAAGACAAAAAGACAAAATAAACACAAAAAGACTAAACAATTGTTGGCTCCCCTGCAATGGCGCCAAATTTGATATGGCTAAAGTCGTATTACCAAATCAAAGTAAAACTATCTCAGGACTAACAAGAATAGCTAGCGATAAGACAGGTATCGAATCCACAGGGAGGCGGTAAAAGCTAGTCTAAGAGTATTTAAACTGTCTAGAAGTAACCAATTTCGGGGTTTTGTTTTGAGTTGATTCTAACAAACTAATTGCAATAAATAAAGGATGAATAACAATATTATTAAAAGTCTAGGAATTAGGTTCACTAGGTCAATCAGTCGGGGATTATCAATCAATTACTAAATCTATCAAGTTGTTTAAGGTCATAAGATCGGTCGACTCCATTATGCCCTTTAGATCGATTCTAACATGCGGTCGCTATGATTAGATATTTTCTATTTGATTATCGCAGCCTATATCAATTCTAACCTGGTCGGCGATAGGATCGATTCGCTACACTAATTAATAACTCAGGCCTCAAGTGATTAACTAGAAGAATTACAACAATCAAACAACAACTTTAATGATATATCAATAGCAACTAATTGATTTTCCCTTCTTAATTAACCTAGATCCCCTTCATCCTAGATGAGGGGATTAGCTACTCATGATTATAATAACAACAACAAACATGATTAAAGATGAAAACATAATTGCAAGATGAAAACAATAATTGAAGAACATAAAACAATGATTTAATTAAAGAGGAAAGATTAGTACCATACAAAAGGAAGATTAGGGTTCTTAAGAGAGTTTTCCAGCAATACTTAGCAAAATATAACGTAAGTTTACAATAAAACCCGAGTCTTTAATTTATAACAAAAGATTAACGTTTTAGGAAATTCCGGAAATAAACCCGCCAGAAAGGATCCTCGATCGAGTCAGAGGTGACTCGATCGAGGACGGCTGCTCGATCGAGTCAGCAGTGACTCGATCGAGGAACTAGCTCACAGGTTCCTTCTTCTCTTCTTTGACTTCTAGTCTTCATGATTCCTCGTTTCCCGTGCCATGCTTCGTGTATTCTTCTATGCCGTCTCCGCCATGCTAATCTTAGCTTGATCATACTCATAACGAGTCATTTCTGCATCAAAACACAAAATAGCGGCAGTATCGACAATTCATTGAAATAAAGCATATAAATGATATAATAGGCACGAAACGGTATGTAAAACGGTATAAAGGGAGCTATAAAAGTATATATGAAAGTGATACATCAATGATAGAGAGGAATGCATGATAAACATAATTTATATATATATATATATATATATATATATATATATATATATATATATATATATATATATATATATATATATATATATATATATATATATAATAAATACATAAATTTAAAAAAAAATTACATTAATAAAAATGCAATTCTTATATTTTCATAGAGGGTCTTATTCTCCTCTATGATATCCGTCCTCTCCTCCTTGGCTATTTGGAGGTTCCGTTCGCAGATTGCTATATCGTCATATAGCCGCAATCTCTTTGCTCGCTCCGTCAAGCCATCTTCTTTGGCGTCCTTCAAAATGGATCGAGCATCCGCAAGGTAGCTCCTGAAACTTTCCTTAATGTGGAGCAACCGGCGGATGAAACTGTTGTTGTTCTCGATCATAGTAAGAGTCTTAAGGATGATATCATTCATTTTGTTGGAGTTTGGAGTTTGTTTTGAAAGATGAAGTAGGGTTAATTTATTTGGAGTTTGTTTTAGCAGTTAGGGTTTGGAGATGTATATAGTGAGATAATGGAATATTAGTTGAGATAATGCATGTATTTATACTAAGCAATGTTTGGTTTGAGTTGTTTTTTAATTAATATATATGTTAGGAAGTTGTGTCATAATCATCATCATATCTCTCAATGATGCTTCAAATCTTATTACTAACCCTTCTCATTCCATATTGTCAGTTCATATGCACAGTGATGGCAGTAATAATGCATGCATCGGAATTATAACGGGCCGTAATTATGCATGCTTCTAGTAATATTTAATTTAATTTTTTTTATTTTTTAAGAACAAACAACAACGGTTATTTATTAAAGAACAGTTGTCTTTAGTTATAACAACGGTTTCGTATATTACAACCGTTGTTATAACTTTTCCCCCAAAATTGAGTCACACTTTCCACAACGGGTTTTTATACTTAAAACCGTTGTTAATAGTTTTAACAACGGGTTCCTTAAGAAAACCAACCGTTGTTAAAACCTTTTACAACAGACGCTTTAACAACGTCCCCTTTTTTATATAACAACGGTTTTTAACCGTTGTTATAGCCTGTATCTGTAGTAGTGCTACCGTTTATTCAAAGGTGACCCTTGAAACCATGCATGCATCCATCATCCATGTTCTACCACATTTTTGTCATCAAAGGGAATGGGCACAAAAAGAAATTGATTTGAGTTCAATGAAATGAAAAGTGAAAGAAAGTTTGCAAAAATGCATCAAATGAAAAGAGGAGCAAAAATAAACTCCTAAAGCTTCAAATATAAGGCACCCTCACTACATATGGGGTGACTTTGAAAATGTTCAAAAAGAAATGCAAAAGAAAAGTTGAAAGTTGTCAAGTATTTAATTGCCAAAAATCAAAAGAAATGGCAAGAAAGTGTTCTCAAATGTTGTATGCCACAAGAAATTGGGGGGAAAACAAAAACAAAAGCAAACTCCCAAAATGAAACTCAAATTCTATTGATCCCTTTATCCATCGTATCCATTTTTGTGCATGGTAGAGAGGGGACGACCCTTCTTCTTGTCTAGGCAAGAGAGGGAATTCCGCGATCCTCCAGTGTTTCTAACACCATAGGGAGTCTACTCTTGACAAAAGCTTTTAACGATTGAGGACAAAGGTACCCTAGCTTGACACAACTTGGAGGTGATTTATTGGTATCTTTCTAGGCTTAGTAGTTTGAAGAAATTGCATCTATGAAGGAGTGTGTACCCTTGAATTGCTTCCCTTGTAGATAATTTCCGCCACTTAGATGAGGAAAGTGGCTATTCTTTTGTAGATGCATCCATTACTTGATTTTGTGTGCTTAATGATTGGATGTGTTGACATTTTAGCAATACCCACCTTGCCTTGCAAGAAGGCATCCTACCTCATGGTTGTCTTGTTGTGAGTTGAAGGGGCGGAGTGAGACCCACTAATTGTCTCATATCGGCTATGTTATTAGGTTAGTTTAAATAATGGTCCTAGTCTTTGTCACCTCTTTACTCGGGACGAGCAAAGGTTCGGTTTGGGGATATTTGATGTGACCATAATTAGAGCATATTTAGTCCCCGAATTAGCCTTGTTCCCATGCTTTTTAGTGAATATTTGGGTCATTTATTGTCTTTAGTTCTTTGTTTTGCATAATCTTTGAGGTTTTGATCCCTTGGTAGGAAAGGAGTGCAAACCTTGCATTTTCATGGCAAAATGAGACTAAATTGATTGAATTCAAATGACCAAGTATCAAGGAGAGACAAGATTAGAAGGCCTTTGTACATACTATAGTAGATGGACAATGATGAGAAAAGATCCTTGCATCCCCGAGGAAATCCTCAAGGATTTTATGAATAAAAAGGAAGAAAAGAAGAAGAAACAAGACTGCCTAACAATCCGTGCGTCTTCCCCTGAAGACGTCTGTCCACCACCCTCAACCCGTGCGTCTTCACCCTCTGGACGCCCGGGCAAAAGCTCCAGAAGACGCCCGTCTTCCTCCACAAGACGCCCGGGCAGAAACCACCAAATCCGCCCGTCCCGAGCAAAAGACGCCCGGGTTCCCAGGCAGACCCATTTCGTCTTCTTCGAGCTTCAAGGAAGGATGCACATCTTTTTCTAGAGCGGAGTCTCCCTAGAGACCAGAGTCTTTCCAAAAAGACCGACGTTTCCTCAACAAGGGACTTAATCGTCATTTAAGCCCTTAGTTAACCCTAATTCATGCACCTAATCCCCACTATAAATACCCCATTAGTCTAATGAGAAGATCATGTTCTTCTTAGCAATCTTTAGTGTAGTTAATATCAATCAAATCTCTCTTTAATCTTGTAATCAACATTTAATCAAATTTTAATACAAGTTTTATTTCCTTAATCTCTCTCTTGTTCATCCTTTATTTTGGGTAATTGAAGATTATTTGGGTTATTATTGGGAGATTGACAACCTTCCAATCAAGCATCAAGTACTTCTTTTATTCTTTGCTTTATTATTGGAATCATTAGTAGGTATAATTCTCTTAATCCCTTTTTAATTATTGTTAATTTCTTTCATTTATTCATCATGTTTCACTTTGTTGGCATGATTGACAACCTTGCTAGCATGTTCAACATGATAATGAGTGAGTAGTTTCCTTAGCTAGGGTTAATGGGTAATTAGGGGAAACCAACATGGGGAATGATTCATGCTTAAATTAATATGCTTTCATAGTTTATTTGCTTGCTTGTTGTGATCTCAACTTATGCACGTGTTATGTTTGATGAAATGTGAGCCTATGAATCCTTGCATTTTTTACCCATCACCTATCTTTTCAATGAGACTTGTAAGACATAAACCATTCCCAATCAAGAGTATGTCATCGACATACAATATCAAGAATACAATCTTGCTCCCACTCGACTTGATATATAAGCATGGTTCCTCGACCGATCGAGTGAAGCCATACTCTTTTATCACTTGGTCGAAACGATGATTCCAACTCCAAGAAGCTTGCTTAAGTCCATAAATGGAACGCTTAAGCTTGCATACTTTCTTAGGATGCTCAGGATCTATGAAACCTTCGGGTTGCACCATGTACAACTCTTCCTCCAAATAACCGTTTAAGAAGGCAGTTTTCACATCCATTTGCCAAATTTCATAATCATGAAATGCGGCAATCGCTAAGATTATCCGAATGGAACGTAGCATGACTACAGGTGCAAAAATCTCATCATAATACAATCCGTGCACTTGAGTGAAACCTTTTGCCACAAGTCGTGCCTTATAGATATCTGGTTGCGCGTCTACAGAACGCTTTATTTTGTAAAGCCATTTGCACTGTAGAGGTTTTACCTTATTAGGTAAATCAACTAGATCCCATACGTTATTCTCATACATGGAGTCCATCTCGGATTGCATGGCTTCAAGCCATAGCTTTGAGTTGGAACAGGCCATAGCACCTTTATAGGTTGCGGGTTCATTACTTTCTAGAAGTAAAACGTCATTCTCCTCGACCATACCAATGTATTTGTCCGGAGGATGAGAGTCTCTACCCGACCTCCTAGGTTCCTCAGGAATATTAACCGTATCATCAGTTGAAGGTACAGCTTCCTCCATCTGTTCCTCGGTTGTTGGTTCTGGAATCTCTGACAGCTCGAAGGTTCTATTACTCGACTTGTTCTCGAGAAATTCTTTCTCTAAGAACGTCGCACTAGCCGCAACAAAAACTCGATGTTCGGTAGGCGAATAGAAGTAATGACCAAATGTTCCTTTTGGATAACCTATAAAGTATGTCTTGACCGATCGCGGGCCGAGCTTATCCTCGTGTCACCACTTGACATAAGCCTCGCAGCCCCAAACCCGAATAAAGGACAAGTTGGGGGCCGTTCCCTTACATTTCATATGGAGTCTTGTCGACAGCTTTAGACGGACTTCGGTTAAGTATAAGAGCAGCTGACAAAAGAGCATAACCCCATAATGAATCAGATACTACCGTGTGACTCATCATGGATCGAACCATATCAAGTAAGGTTCGATTTCTCCGTTCGGACACACCATTTAATTGAGGTGTTCCAGGTGGAGTTAACTGCAAAACGATTCCACAGTCTTTAAGGTGTTGATCAAACTCATTTGAAAGATATTCGCCACCCCGATCTGAACGGAGTGCTTTAACCTTTCTACCCAGTTGGTTCTTTACCCTGTTCTGGTATTCCTTGAATTTCTCAAAGGACTCACTTTTATGCTTCATTAAGTAGACATATCCGTATCTACTCAAATCGTCCGTGAAAGTGATAAAATATTTATAGCCATCTCTAGCGGTAATTGACATAGGTCCACAAACATCGGTATGTATGAGTCCTAATAGGTCACTAGCGCGCATTCCAACACCTTTGAAGGAAATTCGAGTCATTTTGTCAATGAGATATGATTCACACGTGCCATATGTAGAAAATTCGAATGCGGGAATGGTCCCATTATCGACGAGTTTCTATACACGTTTCTCATTTATGTGTTCCATTCGACAATGACATAGATGGGTTTGATCTTTTTCACCAACCTTTAATTTCTTATTATTCATGTGTAATACTTCCGTGGTTTGATCTAAGATGTAAATTCCATTCATGGAAATTGCTTTGCCATAAATCCTTTCATAAAAAGAAAATACAGCTATTATCCTTTATTGAAAATGCAAAACCGTCTATATCAAGTACGGAAATAGAAATACTGTTCTTAGATAAACTGGGTACATAATAACAGTTATAAAAATAACTCAAAACTACTAGGGAGTTGGATTACGTATGTTCCTTTCGAGACTGCAGCAACTCGTGCTCCATTCCCGACTCGCAGGTCCACATCACCCTTTTCGAGAGGTATGATGTTCTTTAGGCCCTGCAAATGATTACACAGATGAGAACCACAACCAGTATCTAGTACCCAAGTTCCGAAACTTGTATGGTTAATCTCAATCATATGAATATAAGATGACATACCAACAGGAACGACGCGGCCTGCCTTGATGTCCTCACGGTAGACAGGGAGTTCCTCCTCCAATGTCCGATCTTGTGACAATGGTGGCACTCTATGTCACCGCCCTTGCTCTTTGTCTTGCCCTGTGAGCCACTTGTCTAACCAGGCGCACTCTTACCGTTTCCTGGCTTCTTAAACTTTGGCTTACCTACAGCTAGGTCGCCATGAGCCTTGCCCTTACCTTTACCCTTGTTGTGAATCGTGAGAACATCCTGCTTCATGCTCCCACTCAATTTCATATCCTTCTCGGTCTGTACGAGAAGGGAGTGTAGCTCATGAGGACTCTTTTTCAAGTCATTCATGTAGTAGTTCGCCCTGAAAAGGGCAAAACCATCGTGAAGAGAATGAAGCATTCGGTCAATGACAATGCTCTCACTGATTCTACAATTCAGTGTCTCCAGCTTCTCGACATTCTCAATCATGTGAAGAATGTGTGGGCTAACTGGTTGGCCCTTCTGGAGTTTCGCATCAAAGAAGCGGCAGGTATGCTCATATGTAACGATTCTCGGTGCCTTTGAAAACTCGTTAGTGAGCATGGTGAAAATCTTGTTTGCACCTTGGGCAATGAAGCGTCTCTGCAAATTGGTTTCCATTGCAAAGATGAATACGTTCTTTATCGCACCCGCTTCCATAACGAAGTCACTATAAGCGAGTGACTCGTTGACTCCTGCATTGGGGCCTGGGTTGACCGGTATTGGCTCAGTTAAGTACTTGAGCTTACCGTCAGCAATGGCAGCATTCCGTAGTTCTGCCTCCCAGTCCGAAAAGTTGGACCCATCATTCTTCAGTCGCGTGGACTGATTCATTTGGTCCATGAATACTTTTAGCCAGGATGAACGATCTAGTGTGGCACTAGGCATTGGGATTGCGTTATTTCCAGCCATTTGTTGTAACAGTATAATCGAAAATAATCGTGTTCTACACTGCGAAAGAAGAATAAAATAATAAGCATGTGCATCGTTTTGATTTTAAGTCTAATGAACTAATGTCATAACGCGAAGACTCAAAACATTTATACAATTGACCTCCCTCAAGAATTATATAAATGATCCCAAGACTCAATTCTCTGTAAATTGATAAGCTAACCTTTTAGCTAATTCTACCGTTAGAATTCTTGATCGATAAGTTTCTTTAAATTCTATCTTTAGTCCATCATAATCACGAGAAACTCTTCGGACTATGATGTTGAGGTAAACTAAGTCAACACAACTACTTACCCAACGTAGAAGGGGTCATATTAGGCCTACCGACGAAGAAGGGATTCATAGATGTTTGCCCTTATAAAGACTAATCTCAATTTCCGTTTTAGAGGAAGATCCCATCAACTTTATTTTAATTCATTTTAAAGTGAACTATAATCTAGCATGCGAGAATGATTAAACTAAGGTGATGGCTTAAAGACTATGACATCTGCATGTCCATGAAAACTAACATACAATCTATATGAGTCAATTTTCATGCATTTTAGTAGTAGGTGGTTTGGTTTTAGGCGGAAAATGATGCATAAACTAACATGTGAATGAAAAGCAATAATAATGAAAAACGTAAAAAACAGTAAAAGTCCTAGTGTGGCCTATCCTATCAAAATGAACAATAAGTACAAGTTTTGAATCCATCCTTGGACCCGAAAAGCTTGTCTTAATGTTCCATCTTGATCCATGTAGCGGGAGTGAGCTTGAATCTTCATCTTTAGTCTTCTTTGAAATTACAATAAATAAAATTACATAATTGACATATTTATTACATTCTAATTTCAAAACCCAAAACTAAAATAAAGGAGATTCGAGATCTCATAATTACATAAAAAATCATGTTTCCTTCATTACGAAAACATAATTTGACTAAGGCCACACTAAGTAATACAAATTACAACCGATTGCAAAAATTAAATACGTAAATAAAAATCATTCATTCGATTCATTCAACAAAATTAAAAGCATCAACTAAAAATAAATTAAACATACATGACACAATTCCTTAATTATGTTGATTAATTTATCCAAACCACCTATTTAAATTAAATTAAGTGACAATTCCGCAATTAATCACATTAATTTCATTCGTAATCCATATTAAACTTGTAATATGAATTCTATCCGTCAAAATTTTAAACTGCTTTAAAATAACTCGGTATCTTTAAATTGTGAACCGATTCACAATAACTAATTGGCCAAATAAAAAAAACAAAAACCAATTTTTTTTAAATTGTACTCGGCTGGAAAAATAAACAATTTTTTTTTTTTATTAAAATCCAGCTGCACATGGCTGAAAAAAAAACAGCCCCCCCCCCCTTTTTTTTTATTCGGCAATAAAGAAAACAAAAAGGAAAAAAAACTTTCCAAATATTTTTTCTTTCGGCAATTAGGAAAAGAAAAAAGAAAAACTTTCCAAAAAAAATATTTTTTTTAAAAAAATTCTGCCGTGAACAGTAGCAGAACCCAAAAAAAAAATTATGGCTAAAAAAAACAACCCTAATTGCCCCTTTTTTTCTTTCTTATGCGGCAATATGCCCTAAAACAAGATTTGATGACAAAATTGTTTACCTTTGCTATTAGAACATGATTAGCATATGAAATAATAAACATGATTAATTTATATGCCAAAAACTATATAGCAAAAACATTCTTTTTATCATAAACATGACGATTCCATTTAATTTTAACTTAATTTGCATTAAATCAAAAACTACCAATTCTTCATATGATAATTTTAACTGATTAAAAACAATAATATGAAAAATAAAATGGAAAAATATCATCAAACTTGAAAGAAAAACGGCAGAAAAAAAAATAATTCGGTACAAAAAAAAATTTTGCCGAACCCAAAAATTTTCGAGACCTTAATTTTTTTTTCGAAAATCCTCATTGTTCACATACAAATTTATGAAAATCATCAAAATTAAACTTCGTGGCCTTTGCTCTGATACCACTTGTGGGAAATAATCTGTATACTTCCCTTAAACTAGAAGGATTATAACGAATTTAACAATGATGATCAATGGTCATAAACAAAATACATAAACAAAGTATAAAGGATTCAGAATTAACCTTCGGTCCTAGCAAAATTGGCCTAAGAACAATATCAAAATTGATATTCGCCTATTAGTTGCACCCAAGACGATATGAGATATGCCCCTTAATTATGCTAGAAATCGACCTAAAATTTTCTTTAAAATTTAGTTGTTTTTGTGTTTTTCTGATGAGAGAGAGGAGGCAAGGTCAAGAAAAAGCATTAGGGTAGAATAAACATCTCCCTTTCTTTTTATACTGACCGAAATTTTGGAGTCAATTAGGAAAGAAAAATCTTTCCTAATTTCGGCCAAACTGACCGAAATAAGGAGTATTATTCTCCTTATTTTTGGTCTTTCCAAAAATATATAAAGTGTGTTGAATTGTCATCTAGTGAGGATCGAACCCATGACCTCTTGGTATGTGTACCCTCACTATTACCACTATGACACATTCATCTTGTTGATATTAAATATAACTGATTATATTTAATTACGAATTAACAGATTAATTCGTCCAAGCTAACATTACATATATTTAATTAAATATAACTTATTATATTTAATTTACTTAATTGATGATTAATTCGTCTTAACTAATATTATTTAATTTTCATTAAATAATTATCTCATCAACACATTGACTAACTATTTAGTCATATTGGGCATCAATATGATTATATTTCTATAACCACATTTCTCAAACACATCCTATGGTGTGACCTTTAGGGACCAGTTGATCACCGCCATCTGTATGATAATAACGTCAAACTTTCTAGCAAGCCAACCGTTATTAGGTAAACGTTAATCAACTGATTAAATATACGAAGTATACCCTTGTGAACCTGTAAGAGATTTACAAATGTTATCATACTAATTTGTGGAGGACACAAGCTCCAACAGACCATGCATATTGTTGAGTAGGGAAGATTAAGTCGACTTGTAGGTGTTGTACAATCTAATCGATTCGGCTCCGGGACCCAAACTTTCCTAGGATTGTAAGATATAAACCAACTCGATCCATCACAACAATAATTGCTTGCTTATAACTTGAGAATATGTTTGTATGATCAATTCCCATGAATCCCCTATGACCCCATGACACCCTAGTGCCTTTTATCAATTGTTTACATCCCTTTTAATTCATCTTGCTTGTTTACTTTCATTGCTATTTAGTTTAGTGACCTTCTACACAAAACCCCAATTATGACACCCTTAAGACACCACTAGTTACAATAGAAATCTCATCTCAATTCCCGTCCCTTGGGATCCGACCTTTACTTGCCTCTTTACTAATTGTAGAGTTGTTTATGAAGTTATAAATTGTGTTTTGGTCTAAGTGCTCTTGACGACAAGTATTGAAAAACTAAACCCTCACTAGGGAACACGACCAGTGGCTAATATAGTCCCTGTACCTAAAAAGGATGGGCGAATCCGGGTTTATGTTGATTTCAGATACTTGAACAAAGCGAGTCCTAAAGACGAATTCCCTCTGCCACACATCGATATATTGGTAGATAATACAACAGATCATACGTTGTTATCCTTCATGGACGGGTATGCAGGGTATAACCAAATTAAAATGGCCAGAGAAGATATGCACAAGATAGCCTTCGTCACTCAGTAGGGCACATACTGTTATGCCATTTGGGCTAATCAATGCTGGGGCTACGTACCAACGCACTGCGACTACTTTGCTACACGACATGATGCAAAAAGAGGTGGAGGTGTACGTGGACGATATGATCGCCAAATCTAAGGATAGGAAAGGGCACATCGCTAACCTTCGCAGGTTCTTCCTCAGATTGCGCAAGTACAACATGAGGCTCAATCCTCAGAAATGTGCATTTAGAGTAACGTCACGCAAGCTTCTGGGATACGTTGTCAGCTAGAGGGGGATAGAAATTGACCCATCCAAGATCAAGGCCTTAATCGAGATGCCACAACCCCAAACAGAAAAGGAGATTAGAGGAAACCTGGGCAAAGTGCAGTACATAATTCGATTCATATCGAAACTCACTATGATTTGCGAACCTATTTTCAAAAAGCTCAAGAAAATGGACCATACCATGTGGGACGAAGATTGTCAAAAGACATTTGACAGGATAAAGGAGATACTTGCCAAGCCAGCAGTGCTAATGCATCCCCAACAATATCAACCTCATGGTTTATATCTCACGGTTACCGAAACAGCCATGTGGACTATGCTCGCACAGGCTGTTGGAAAAGAAGAAAGAGCTATCTACTACCTTAGTAAGAATTTTTTGGAGTACGAGAGTAAGTATACACCTCTCGAGAAGACATGCCTCGCCCTTGTGTGAGCAACAAAGAAGCTACGCCATTACATGCTTAGCTACTCGGTCAAATTATATTCTAAACTGGATCCCGTAAAATACCTCTTCGAGAAACCCGTCCTCAATGGACGCTTGGCAAGATGGACCTTAATGCTCTCAGAGTTCGATCTCAAATACGTACCTTTGAAAGTTATAAAGGGGCGTGTCGTGGCTGAATTCTTCGCAGATAATCATATTAATGATACGCAAGCAATAGATATGTGGTCGTTTCCAGATGAGGATATTTTACAAACTAGTATAGATTCTTGGGATCTTTACTTTGATAGGGCATCCAATTTGAGAGGATTTAGAATAGGAGTGTTGCTCATTTCTCCTGAAGGCGAGCATACACTACTTTTTGTCAAACTCGACTTCGAGGTGACAAATAATGCAGCAGAGTATAAAGCTTGCCTCATTGGTCTACAAGCAGCAGTAAGTTTAGGCATCAAGAACCTCCGAGTTTACGGGGACTCATCTCTAATCATTAACCGAATCACTGGACCCTGGAAAATCCTAAGTGAAAGTCTAGCACCCTATCAGGCTAGGATAGATCAGATTGCTCAATTCTTCGATCAGGTTACTTATTTACACCTGCCTCGCGAAGAAAATCAGTTTGCGGACGCTCTTGTAAAACTCGCATCCTTGATTAATATGCCAGATAACATGGCTGAAATGCTTTTGTGCATCGAACGACGATCAGAGCTAGCCTATGTACACTTCCTTACAGATGAAGAGGAAAACCCGGGAGAACCTTGGTTCCAGGCCATTCTAGATTTCAAGCTTAATGGTACATATCCACCAGATATAGATACGAGGGGACAACGCGCCATACACCTACTTGCCTCTCAATACCTCCTTATACAGGGAGAATTGTACAAAAGAACACCACTTGGTGTCCTCTTGCATTGCCTTGATCATTCACAGGCCTAGAAAGTAATGGAAGAAGTTCATGACAAAGAATGCGGTCCTCACATGAGTGGACCAATGATGGTAAAGAAAATTACGCGTCTAGGGTATTACTGGACGACAATGGAGTAAGATTGCATCAAATACGTCAGGCATTGTCATAATTGCCAGATCTCCGGGAATGTGTAACATGTTCCTCCCTCAACACTATATACCATGACATCTCCTTGGCCATTTTCTGCTTGGGAAATAGACATCGTCGAGAAAATCACTCCAGCTGGGACAGGAGGCCATTGTTACATTTTAGTAGCTATCGACTATTTTACTAAATGCGTCGAGGCAGCATCTTACACTAGCCTTACAGCCAAACATGTGACAAAGATCATACAAACCAATTGTTGGAGTGTCTCCGACAATAATACGATCACATTGTTGATCATATTGAGATCACATGTTTGAATCTCATATTAAGAATACATGAGGGAAAGTAATACTTCTTAGTCAACTGGTCCACACATATCGGTAATGATTGGCTGACTAGAGTTTGACATTATTATCGTACGACGGTGGTGATCAGTTGACCCCCTAAGGTCATACCTATAGGGTAATGCTCTAAATTGATCATTTAATTAATCGTATGCCGATACGAGTTAATTAAATTGCTTAAAATTGACGGATGATTTTGTGAGTAAAATTATGTACCCTATTGTAATTCGATTAAATAAGATACGGTCTAAGTAATCGAATCGTTTTATTACTTAGATTAAATTATTGTTTACGAAACAATTGAAACGGATTGAATAATTTATTATAAATACAAGTTGTTGTAATTTATAATTCGATAAACCATTTTGGTACAAGTAATTAAGAATTATTAGGTAATTTTGTATGTGACATATTTTATTAATATGTTGATTTTTAATATGTTAATAATACATTATATTGTAACATGTCATGTAACATGTCATGTAACATGTGACATATGACAAAATTGAAAAATGACAAAATAAAATGGACCTTCCATTTTATGTATGTACCGAAAAAAGGGGGAGGATTAGGATTTATATTGTGTTTTTATTTTAAATGGACAAACACAATGATTAAACTCTAAACATAGCCATGCACACCCAGTCTCATCTTGAGAAGAACAAAGACCATGCATTGGCCTCTAAAAATCCTAAGTGAAAGTCTAGCACCCTATCAGGCTAGGATAGATCAGATTGCTCAATTCTTCGATCAGGTTACTTATTTACACCTGCCTCGCGAAGAAAATTAGTTTGCGGACGCTCTTGCAAAACTCGCATCCTTGATTAATATGCCAGATAACATGGCTGAAATGCTTTTGTGCATCGAACGGCGATCAGAGCCAGCCTATGTACACTTCCTTATAGATGAAGAGGAAAACCCGGGAGAACCTTGGTTCCAGGCCATTCTAGATTTCAAGCTTAATGGTACATATCCACCAGATATAGATACGAGGGGACAACGCGCCATACACCTACTTGCCTCTCAATACCTCCTTATGCAGGGAGAATTGTACAAAAGAACACCACTTGGTGTCCTCTTGCATTGCCTTGATCATTCACAGGCCTAGAAAGTAATGGAAGAAGTTCATGACAAAGAATGCGGTCCTCACATGAGTGGACCTATGATGGTAAAGAAAATTACGCGTCTAGGGTATTACTGGACGACAATGGAGTAAGATTGCATCAAATACGTCAGGCATTGTCATAATTGCCAGATCTCCGGGAATGTGTAACATGTTCCTCCCTCAACACTATATACCATGACATCTCCTTGGCCATTTTCTGCTTGGGATATAGACATCATCGAGAAAATCACTCCAGCTGGGACAGGAGGCCATTGTTACATTTTAGTAGCTATCGACTATTTTACTAAATGGGTCGAGGCAGCATCTTACACTAGCCTTACAGCCAAACATGTGCAAAGATCATACAAACCAATTGTTGGAGTGTCCCCGACAATAATGCGATCACATTGTTGATCATATTGAGATCACATGTTTAAATCTCATATTAAGAATGCATGAGGGAAAGTAATACTTCTTAGTCAACTGGTCCACACATATCGGTAATGATTGGCTGACTAGAGTTTGACATTCGTCATTTGACGGTGGTGATCAGTTGACCCCCTAAGGTCATACCTATAGGGTAATGCTCTTAATTGATTATTTAATTAATTGTATGCCGATACGAGTTAATTAAATTGCTTAAAATTGACGGATGATTTTGTGAGTAAAATTATGTACCCTATTGTAATTAGATTAAATAAGATATGGTCTAAGTAATCGAATCGTTTTATTACTTAGATTAAATTATTGTTTACGAAACAATTGAAACGGATTGAATAATTTCTTATAAATACAAGTTGTTGTAATTTATAATTCGATAAACCATTTTGGTACAAGTAATTAAGAATTACTAGTTAATTTTGTATGTGACATATCTTATTAATATGTTGATTTTTAATATGTTAATAATACATTATATTGTAACATGTCATGTAACATGTGGCATATGACAAAATTGAAAAATGACAAAATAAAATGGACCTTCCATTTTATGTATGTACCGAAAAAAAGGGGGAGGATTATAGTTTATATTGTGTTGTTTATTTTAAATGGAAAAACACAATGATTAAACTCTAAACATAGCCATGCACACCTAGTCTCATCTTGAGAAGAACAAAGACCATGCATTGGCCTCTCTAACCCCCCCCCCCCCCCCTCCCCCTCCGGTTTTCCTACATGAAAAGGCAAAGGGTTTTTCCTCTATAGTTATTCACTTCTTTACTACATTTTTCTAGTGTTAGAAAAATAACCATCTCTCTACATTTGTGAAATATTTTAGAGAAATAAAACTCACTAATTATCCCCTCTCTTGACCGAAATAGAAGAGAACAAAACACCATTTTTGTGTCAAATTTTAAGCTTGTTTTAATTAATACTAGTCTCATATTAATTAAAATAATTAAGGGGTTATCTTAGTACATCTCTTAGGGAGAGATTCTACACTTAATCTTGTTCTTCCACCTTTGGAAAGCTCAAGAACTAGTAAGAAGGTGAACTTACTAGTGCCCGTATTTCGAAATCATCAATGTAAGAATTGATTTTCTCCTTATACATGTAATTGTTTTGCATGCATAAGATCCGATTTAATTTTATAAATAAATTAAACTTTCATATATTGGATATGTAAATAAATGAGATTAATGAGTCCTAACAAGTGGTATCAGAGCACAAGGTTGTTGCATGCAAAATCGGCTTTGTTTTTCCGAGTTAATTAGTTAACAAATAAAACTTGTTATTTAGGATTTATGAAGATAAATCACGAAATAATTTTGCATGTTAAATGTTTCTGGTCCTAAATGGATTTTAGGTCATATGGGATGATTTATGGATTTTATTGTTCATTATATATATTATTGGCATTAAAATGTGATTTTTATGAGAAAAATGTCATTTTTGGACGAAAATTGTCATTTTTGGAATTGTTCAGTGATTTTTTGATATGATTTCAGAAATATAATCTATTGGTTGCATGTTAAATTTCGTGAAAAACTAAGTTATTTTGCATAAAATATGGATTTTATAAGTCAAAATCGAATTTAAAGGGTTTATTAGGTTAATATGAGTTAAATTTCGAATCTGGCCATGAAAATTTTATGTGTTGTCACATGCATTTTTACTCAGTGTGTGTAAAAAGTTTAGATGGATTGAACTCCTTTTGCATGATTTATGAATTTTTGAGTAAAAATTAGATAAATAGTGGCTTTAATTTAGTATATAATGCTAAAAAAATATTTCATGACTAAATAAAAACGTCATATGTTGCATTTTATCCCTTATTTCAGATATAAAAGTAAAAAGTTGATTAAAATTAATTTTCTCATATTTTAATGGTCATATTTGATAAAACCGATAAACCGCAACATAGTTTTTCTCGAAAATTTTCGAAATTATTAACCTAAGTTTTGAATATTATGAATGTCATGGAATTTCTCCAGAATGTTCAAGAGTTTGAATTTCAAAATTTGAAATTATTATTATTTAATTTGGAGTTTATAATATAAAATTGTATTTTTGGGTCCATTATGAACAATATTAAGAAATCAAGTTGAATTATTGTCAAAATGTTAGTGAAGACTAAGTTTTGAGTCCTAAGATGGTTGGGGTAATTAACTTGAACATAAATATGAATTTATGTAACATTTTATGATTTTAACAAGTTATAATCACGCAAATCCATAAAAACCGATAAAATATACGATATTGGCTCTTAAAAGGCGATTTAGCATAAAATTAAGCATGTTCATACATATTATAATGCTGCATTTTATTTATGATTGTCATAATTTTGATTTATATAATTTTTGAATTATGTAATTTTACTTAGTATGGTCTTAGTTTTTAATTGGTATTACCCGAAATGCATGAGAATATCGATTCGGTTGTAATTATTGTGATCTTGTATCACCGTTTTGTAATTTAATAGATTTAAATTTTATTACAAATGTATAATAGGAAATTATGTAATTTTAATTATTACTTGTAATTCCGGAGATCCTTGAAGACGGTGTCATTTGGAAAGGCGTTGTGACAAGACGGTGTTGCCTTGGAATACGTGCCAAGTGAAGTTCAAGGGACCAATGGAGTTGGTTTCCGAATTTGTAATAGTTAATTAAATGTTTTTTTTAGGAAGGCCATACTAGGATTTTATATTTATGCTTTGCGTTTTATTTATATGTTTGCATGCATCGCTAAATCGCCATAACTAAACATGCATTCTATTTTAATCGAGTCATCGACCGTGTCAATTATAATTATCGTAGTTCACCGCTTTAGTTCACTTAAAACGTGATAGATAATAAATTGACATGACCTCTCGCTAAATTAATAATTGAGATTTAGCCTTACCAAATAGTAGAAACCATGAATCCCAATTTCATAAGGGAGTTAATCCGGCTTCACCGTAATACAAACCTTGTTACGTTGGGTAAGTGGGTAGTAAAATGTTATTACATCGAAATTTGGATTGAGCTCAACGGAAGTATTCGTGACCGTAGTCGCATGTGTTACGGGCTAAAGATAAATATTAGAGTAATTTTATCGACCAAGAGTTCTAGAAGTAGAATCGATTAAAGAGTTAATCCACCGAGTTATATTGATAAGGGATGAATCGGCTCACCGTGCCCGAGTTAATATAAATTTGGATCTCGGGATCATTTATAATAGTTGGGTGGAGGTCACTATATAAATGTTTAAAACTTGTTTAAAAATGTTTGCAAGTTTGATCAAATGACAAATGTTAATATTTCCTTTACCTCCATGTTGTAGTTTATACATCGCAATGGATCCTACTATTGCAACAACACCTATTACCATTGAGTCTTGTCATAACTTATTTGACGATATTTGCTCCAACCAAAATCTCGATACTACTAGAGAGCTTCATTTTGGGATCGGTTCCGATGGAAACCTTAATTTCATTACTTCCACCATACCTCCTACTATGACTAGATCTTTTATGGATGTGTCTCGGGAAGACCATCTCGCTAAATCTATGAGATCCTTATCTTTGGAAGAAAGGGATGCCGAAACTAGTGGGAGTTCTAGCAAGCAAACTCTTGCAAATAAAAAAAAGTGGTTCAAAAGGAAGGGAAAGAAAGGTAGAATATTCAATAATGGAAACAAGATGGCTAGTGGGACTACTATAGGAGCCAAAGTTGATGATGAATGCCATTATTGTCATGGCATGGGACATTGGATGAGGAATTGCCCCATATATTTGGGAAATAGTAGAGATGGACTTGTTATTCCACTCGGTAAAATTCCTTCTGAAATTTATGTTATTGATGTAAATTTTACTTCCACCACAACTTGGGTATTAGATACCGGTTGTGGTTCTCACCTTTGTAATCATTTACAGGGGCTAAGAAATGTGGAAATGCTAAGCAAGGGCGATGTTGATCTCCGTCTTAGGAATGGAGCTAGGGTAGCGGCTACATCCAAGGGAACTTATGTGCTTGTTTTAGCGAATGGATATGAGTTGTATTTGCATAATTGTTTTTATGTACCTTCTCTTTCTAAGAACATTATTTCAATTGCTATGTTAGACATAGAGGGTTTTAATTTTGCCATTAAAAACAATTGTTGTACTATTTCAAGAAATGACTTGGTCATAGGCCGAGGCTCTTCTATTAATGACATTTATATTCTCGAAACTTCTAATCCAAGTAAAGACATCTATAATATACAATCGAAGAAACTCAAATCAAGTGATCCAAATGAATCATACATTTGGCATTGTCGATTGGGATATATCAACGAGAATCGCATCAAAAGATTAGTTTACACTAATGTTATTAAACCATTTGATTTTCAATCATATGGTATATGCGAATCTTGTCTCCTAGGAAAAATGACTCGTAATCCTTTTAGTGGTAAAGGGACTCGAGCTAGTGAACTATTGGGACTTATACATACCGAGATGTATGTGGACCAATGACTATCACCACTAGGGGAAATTATGATTACTTCATAACCTTCACCGATGATTTGAGTAGATATGGGTATATTTACTTAATGAAGTATAAGAGTGAAGCTTTTGAGAAATTTAAAGAATTTTAAAATGAAGTAGAAAACCAATTGAACAAAAGGATAAAGGCACTACGATCCGATTATGGTGGAGAGTATCTTAGTAATGAATTTGATTCACACTTGAAAGGTTGTGGCATCGTATCACAACTCACTCCGCCCGGTACACCACAACTTAATAGTGTTGCCGAAAGGAGAAATCGAACCCTACTAGATATGGTTCGATCCATGATGAGTCAAACCGAGCTACCCGACTCGTTTTGGGGATTTGCAATCCAAACCGCAATCAAATCATTGAATAATAGTCCAACAAAGGCAACCGAAAAGACTCCATATGAGATGTGGAAAGGAAGGGTTCCTAATATATCCTATATATGAAGATTTGAGGATGTAATGCTTACGTCAAGGCAAAGACCAACAACAAGCTTGCCCCACGATCCGAAAAATGCATCTTTGTAGGTTACCCTATTACCTCCCGAGGATATTACTTCTACAAACCTCAAGAAAACAAAGTGTTTGTGTCTAGTGAGGCTGTCTTCTTAAAAAGTGAGTTTATTTCTAAGAGACAGAGTGGGAGAAATTTTGAACTTGATGAAGTTCAAGAGCCACAAACCGAAGTTGAGACGCAAGAAGACGTTCCTTCGTCGTCTAATTCTGTTGTTATTCCTCAAGAGGAGGTCGGGTCGAGTTTTTCACCATCCTGATAGATATGTTGGACTTATCGAAGAGGATGAGACCCTCGATGTGTTACTTTTACAAAGTGACGAACCCGCCACCTACAAAGCTGCAATCTCTAGTCCCAATTCAGCTTTATGGCTTGAAGCCATGAAATCCGAAATGAGTTCTATGCATGAAAATCAAGTATGGAACTTGGTGGATTTGCCTGAAGGGGCAAGACCTCTTCAGTGCAAATGGATCTTCAAAGTAAAGAATGGCATAGAAGGATATGATGATGTCTAGAAGGCTAGGCTAGTAGCAAAAGGTTTTACGCAAGTTCATGGTCTTCACTATGACGAAACCTTTGCCCCCGTGGCTATGATAAGATCAATTCGGATACTATTAGCGATCGCCGCATTTCATGACTATAAAATATGGCAAATGGATGTCAAGATAACTTTTCTGAATGGGCATTTGGAAGAGGAGGTGTACATTATACAACCCGAAGGTTTTGTGGATCCTAAAAATCCTAACAAAGTATGAATGCTTAAGAGATCCATTTATGGTCTTAAGCAAGCATCAAGAAGTTGGAACCATCGATTTAATCATGTCATAAAAGAAAATGGTTTTACTCGAAGTATTGAGGAACCATGTTTATACATGAAGTTCAGTGGGAGCAATGTTGTGTTCCTAATATTGTATGTGGATGACATCATACTTATTGAAAATGACATTCCTATGTTGTCTTCCGTCAAGGAGTGGCTAGGAAATCATTTCCAAATGAAGGATTTAGGAGAAGCACAACGCATATTAGGTATCCGGATCTACAGAGATAAACCCAAAAGGATATTGGCATTAAGTCAAGAATCTTATGTTGATAATATTCTTCGACGCTTCAACATGGACCAATCCAAAAGAGGCTTGGTTCCTATGGTTAGTGGGACCATATTGAGCAAGTCTCAATCACCCACCAAACCCAAAGATATTAAACGCATGAAGTTGATCCCTTATGCTTCCGCCGTTGGATCAATCATGTATGCCATGATATGCACTCGTCCAGATGTCTCGTATGCTTTAAGCATGACGAGTAGATATCAAGGAAATCCGGGTGAGAGTCATTGGATTGCCGTCAAGAACATCCTTAAGTACTTGCGAAGGACTAAGGATTCTGTCTTAATGTTTAGAGGTGACTCCGAGCTCTGTGTTAAGGGTTACACGGACTCCAGTATTCAAACAGATAGAGATGACATGAAATCACAAGCTGGATTTGTTTTCATGCTCAATGGTGGTGTCGTAAGCTAGAGAAGCTTCAAGGAAGCTGTGACTGCGGATTCTACAACGGAGGCTGAGTACATAGTAGCATCAGAAGCTGCCAAGGAAGCTCTGTGGATCAAGCAATTCTTGGAAGGGCTAAAAGTAGTACCTACCGCCAATGATCCCATTACTCTCTATTGTGACAACAATGGGACAATCTTCCAAGCTAAAGAGCCCAAGTCTAGTAATAGATCTAGACATGTACTTAGAAAATTCCATGTAATTAGAGATTTCATTGAAAGGAAGGAAATTGCGATTGTTAAGGTTGGGACGGATGATAACATTGCTGATCCACTCGCCAAGCCTTTATCGCAGGCTAAACATGATGGACATGTCGTGTCCATGGGACTTAAACGCATGCCAGTTTTATATTAGATTTTGATATGAAATAAAAGAGTTGTTTTATTTGTTCATATGCATAATCACATTTGTCTTTTAATTCTTCATTACTTTGTCATATTCAAATGGATTGTAGAGATAAGATTGAACCCCATTAAAGTGAACTAAATTGACATAGTAATCGCCCATAGTCACTTGTATGAGGTGACGTCTCGAAGTAACTAGAGTGTGATGCGATTGATGGCAAGTTCAAGTGCCATAGAGTCATAAGAGATGACTAGTCGATCACATAGGCAGACGGTTGGGAATACTCTGTCGGGCTTATGACCGCTTATAGAGTTCTGGCAAATTTATATAGCCTGGTCGTGGCGAGAGCTACTATAGTATTCTAATGAGTCGATTCTTTTGACTAAAGACTATTCTCCAAAGATGGCATAGTTTCAGAGTAACTTTGATTTATGTTCCTACGACCTTCGTAAATGGGGTCAAATGGGCTTATTTTGGGTTATGATGAGCTATGGCTAGTCAAAGGGAATAGTGCGATAAGAATTGTCCACCTCTCTGTCAGGGTTAAAACAATATCTCAGGGCCACTCGAGGATTAACGAACTAGAAATGCGTGGCCACGCTCGGAAGGTATCTATGGTAGATAATTCCGGTCAATAAGTTATTCTCCAGATCGAGGAAACCACTCTCGATATGATCACTTGCAAGTACGACCCGAAAGACACCTTGCATTGATTGGGAGATAGAATTAGGACAAGAGAATTGGTGACGCACACTTGTCGAGGACAAGTGGGAGATTGTTGGAGTGTCCCCGACAATAATGCGATCACATTGTTGATCATATTGATAACACATGTTTAAATCTCATATTAAGAATACATGAGAGAAAGTAATACTTCTTAGTCAACTGGTCCACACATATCGGTAATGAATGGCCGACTAGAGTTTGACATTACTGTCGTACGACGGTGGTGATCAGTTGATCCCCTAAGGTCATACCTATAGGGTAATGCTCTTAATTGATTATTTAATTAATCGTATGCCGATACGAGTTAATTAAATTGCTTAAAATTGACGGATGTTTTGTGAGAAAAATTATGTACCCTATTGTAATTCGATTAAATAAGATACGGTCTAAGTAATCGAATCGTTTTATTACTTAGATTAAATTATTGTTTAAGAAACAATTGAAACGGATTGAATAATTTATTATAAATACAAGTTGTTGCAATTTATAATTCGATAAACCATTTTGGTACAAGTAATTAAGAATTACTAGTTAATTTTGTATGTGACATATTTTATTAATATGTTGATTTTTAATATGTTAATAATACATTATATTGTAACATGTCATGTAACATGTGACATATGACAAAATTGAAAAATGAAAAAATAAAATGGACCTTCCATTTTATGTATGTACCGAAAAAAAGGGGGAGGATTATAGTTTATATTGTGTTGTTTATTTTAAATGGAAAAACACAATGATTAAACTCTAAACCTAACCATGCACACCTAGTCTCATCTTGAGAAGAACAAAGACCATGCATTTGCCTCTCTAACCCCCCCCCCCCCCCCGATTTTCCTACATGAAAAGGCAAAGGGTTTTTCCTCTATAGTTATTCACTTTTTTACTACATTTTTCTAGTGTTAGAAAAATAACCATCTCTCTATATTTGTGAAATATTTTAGAGAAAGAAAACTCACTAATTATCCCCTCTCTTGACCGAAATACAAGAGAACAAAAACACCATTTTTGTGTCAAATTTTAAGCTTGTTTTAATTATTACTAGTCTCATATTAATTAAAATAATTAAGGAGTTATCTTGGTACATCTCTTAGGGAGAGATTCTACACTTAAATCTTATTCTTCCGACTTTGGAAAGCTCAAGAACTAGTAAGAAGTTGAACTTACTAGTGCCCATATTCCGAAATCATCAATGTAAGAATTGATTTTCTCCTTATACTTGTAATTGTTTTGCATGCATAAGATCCGATTTAATTTTATGACTAAATTAAACTTTCATATATTGGATATGTAAACAAATGAGATTAATGAATCCTAACACCAATATCATCTGTCGATATGGTTGCCCACATGAAATCATCAGTGACAACGGGTCACATTTTCAGGCCGAAGCTGAACAATTGTTAGCCAAATATAAGATCAAGCATTACCATTCCTCACCATATAGACCTCAAACTAATGGCACGGTAGAGGCATCTAACAAAAATGTCGTCATAATCCTTAAGAAAATGATCGACAATTATCGCGATTAGCCTAGCAAAATACATTTTGCATTATGGGGATATCGCACGTCAATTAGGACGCCCACTGGGCTACTCCTTTCTATTTGACTTGCGGCATGGAAGCTGTGCAACCAATAAAGCTAAAGATCCCATCCCTACGCATTTTACTCGAAAATCAAATTCCAGAAGCTGAATGGAATAGGGATATGTATGATGAACTCGTCCTCTTGGACGAACGGAGGCTACGCGCATTACATAATGTGCAGACATATCAGGCACGCATCAAACGAGCCTTTAATAAACGGGTCAAGCCCAGAAATATCAAGGAAGGGTATTTGGTACTCAAATCAGTCATAGCTCTCTTGCCTTTCGATCCACGGTGAGAATTTAAACCTAATTGGGCAGGACCGTTTTTGGTCAAGTCCATACTTTCAGGGGGTGCGGTTAAGATCACAAACCTAGAGGGGAATGAGTTTTCTAATCCCACTAACCTAGACCAATTGAAATGGTACTACCCTTACAATAGGATAAAACGCGCCTCGCGTGATGCACGTGCTGCTCTTGCGACACGAAATAAAAACGGCCCCTGGCCCGCTACAAAAGGCTTATGACATTTCGCTCTTGCGTTTTGACATTTTGACATCCTTATATCATCAAATAAATTAAATTGCATTTCCTTAGGAGTAAGTAAAGCACACGCTTATTTTTCTAAGTTCACTACAAGCTCTTGCTTCGAACATTTATTCTTACATTTTTTTCGAACTACGTACATGGTTTGATTTTATTTTTTCTAGTGAATACGTAGGCAATCCTTTACAGGATACAACCCGTCATTTCAAGATGTAAATAGAAGGACATTTGCATGTTGCATTTGAAATTCGACAAGAATAAATAAGAAAATTTATAAAAGTTTTTTAACTAATAAATCATTTATTTATTATTCCTTAAATAATAGTAGTATGCTAAATATATATAAAGTGCTGAAAATTTAAATGCTAGGCTAGGATTCTAAGAACCCCGCCATTTATTACAACTCAAAATAATAAATAATACTATTTAAAATTGACTAAAGCTACTCTTCCATTTTCCCCTTGCCTTTGTCACCTTTGTCACATTTCTTGTCTCGACCACGAGTGGGACACTCTTGCGCTATTTTTGACCTAATCACCAACGGTCGTTCTCGCGGTCTAGCATTCTCATTTCGATCCACCACCATCTTCTCGGCAGGAGCATTCTTTAGATTCTTCGACGGACGGACGACCCGATATCCGGCCTCTTTTTCCTCTTCAGTTAAGTAATTTTGGTTCTCCTTCGCCACTTCGCGGATCTTATAGTCTACGGGCTCGTGCTTCCTTAGCTTTTTACGCTCCTCGGGGATGCTAGCTTTCCTCCACTGTAGATATGAGTCAGATACCCATAACGAGCCAACCGGAACGGGTATGAACCACATATTCCTTTGGGCCCAACGATTTGCCCACTCTTGACAAGACTCCGAAGTATGCGTCAAAGCAGTTTGAGGGACGGTGTCTAGCTTCGAGATTTTCTGTCTTAGGCCCACTTGCCTCATCAATCTATCTGGAAAAGTATAGACCATGAATTCCAAGCCGGGAACGCGAATTGACCGTGTTGGATCCAAAGACGATACTTCAGTCACCGATCTGAGATGCCACCATGGCACTATCCACCTAATCAAGGGCCCATCTTCACTTTTCAATTTATTCTCCCAGTAATTGCATACTCGAGTGAAGTCCACCATGTATAGCCTCGTTCTCATCGCGATTGATCGGGAGCGATATCTTGTCACATCAACTAGGGGCTCGATCAACCGTAGTCTTTCCATCAGCCGAATCTGCAAAAAAGGAGATGGGAGTCAATATCCCAAAACCGCCCGAAAAAAAAAAAACAAAACCAAAAAAAAAATGGCCGAATAGGAAAACGGGTTCTTACCTGTAAAATAATATGAGTCCCAAGATAAGGATGCTCGCGGTTCGCCTTCCTGTTGTCCAATCCTAGAATGGTCTCCCCTAGAACAAAGCATGCTGGACTCCTGCGCAGTTCCATTTACGGTCACCCCTCATCTCTTTATCCACATGCCCTCGCAGGACATAGCAATGAAGAAGGCAAAATCCATAGGCTCCACGCCTCGCCGCATAGGAGATAGTAGGGTCTTCCCTATTTATAAATCGATCGATAAATTTAAACATACAGACACCTTTTGAGATCACAAGATGGTCTACCTCAGCCTTGGTCAAGCCAAGCAAATCCCTAAATTTATTTTTATATCCTTGAGAGCTAGGGGGTATAGCCGGAACACTTTCTGCGTCCCATCCTCCAACCACAGCAATTTCTTCAGGAAAGGGACAGATTTCGCCTCCCGGAAAGGCAAATACATGAAAACTCGGATCCCAATATTCAAGACAAGCATCCAAAAAGGGCCTAATTACCTTCACCAGCTTCAAACTTATGATTGATCCTAAATTAAAAGAACACATGTCGTGTTTCTCCACGTTCGTAAATTCATTCGTCCACTCCTTAATTCGATTTTCAAAGGCATCCATATTTTGTTGGAACAATTTGAGAAGATATATGGAGTTTTATGTAATAGACGAAGTCAAGGAAGGGAGAATTGTGAGAATAAAAGCTCAACCGAGGTCTCTATTTATTCTATTTGACGTTTCCTAATTTCTGTCGAGAACAGACTAGCCGGAGAAAAGACGCAGCAGCAGCTGCGCCTCTTCGAAGGATCGCAGCTTCTGCTGCGCCTCTTCCCCATGCTCTTTTCCCCATTTGACAGCCGTGGATCTTTCATAATCTGTTTTAGTATAAGTTTCCTATTCCTGTAGGGACTTATTTCTGTAATTTCGGTTAATTACCAAATTTATGTTTCCTAATCTTTTACGGGTTCGCTTACCGAGGCAAAATTGACATTTTTGCCAAATACAAACACTTACTCGTTCTTTTTTTTTTTTTTCCGGGGAATCATTTCACTCCCTCCTTTCAAAATGTTTCTAATACACTTAGACATTTCTTTTAAAATTCTTTTTTTAGGGGGTAGCGCTCCCTACCGTCTGGTCGCGTCATTTCGTCATTTTGTCCATTTTCGGGCACCTTTTTTCATTTTCGTCATTTTGTCCATTTTCGGGCACTTTTTTCCATTTTTTCGCGCTAATTTAGGCCGTTTATTTAATTTAATTTTCTACGTGAATTACTTTTGCTATATGTTTTTGCTTGTGATTTCCTACGTGAATTTCGGCAGCAAGACGGCGTAAACCGTCACATGCCAAACCTGTTTTTTTTCAAAGCAAACCTGCAGATACAACAAAAACCCAACAGCAAAGGCACGCAGGCCGTTATATATACAACCAAAATGCAAAATGTACATCAAAATACGGGCTCCTGCCCAAAATGCAACATCCAAAATGTACAAATGTACAAACAACAGTCAGCAAACTAGTCCTGACGACCCCTCAGCTCAGCCACTGTCACCTCAAGGGCAGCGATCTCAGCATCTCTGGCCTCGAGCTCTCCCAGCAAATGAGTCGTCTTCTCCTAGGACTGCGCCAGCTCACGCTCCAAGCCACGCTCCCTCTACACAGAAAAATAGAGTGATACTTCACTTCACAAAATTGGAGGTAATAAAAATAAAGACGGGTACAAAAGGTTCATACCTGCCGCCTGAGCCACCTCTAAGGGCCTCAATGGCTGTAGCTCGCAGCCGGGTGGCCATCCTCCACAGCTCCACATGCCTGGACGGTTCCACCTTCATTCAAATACAGAGAAGGTTCAAGCAAATGCATTCCTATGTAATAAAGTAGAAAATACTAAAGACAAGCAAAGATGAGGCTTACCCTCCTCACGATGTGCTGCCACTGATCCAAGCCAGCACCAGTCACCGCCTCGCTGAAATCTCGGATCTCTGAGATCATCGTCTTACCCGCTGAGTCGGTGTACTCCAACGTCTCTTGGAAAGCTGGGGGCTCGACGCCCGCCACCTCGATCTCCTACAAAACTCAAGTGGTTCATTATTCGCTAATCATTCATCATTTATCAGATCTATCAAAGATAAGTAAACGGTAAAATATGTTTTCCACGATCGGCCAGTATGCCAGCCTCCGGCGAACAACTCAGCGTCCTCCTCACCAGGGAGAAGGAGGGCGTCACCACTCGCGCCAGCCAGGTGAGCTGTCCTCTTAGCCTCTGAAGGCTCCTAAACATCGTCCGTGGAGGGTTGATGGGACCCATAAAAACTTCACGAGAGCACTACCGAGTCAAACGCTCACCCAATTACCACACAGGCCCCATGGGCGTCGTCAACAACAACCTACTCGAACTCTGAGGATAGAGAACCTCAGCCACAAAGGCTAAAGCCCCAGAGTAGCTCTCCCAAGGTCGAGGCACCCACTAAAGCAAGAAAACGAGGGGTCATTCCTATGATCGTCTCTAAATATAGAAAAATAAAATGAAGATCAAAGACACTTATACTGTCTAAGCTCAGGGCATTCACGCCCCTCCGACAAACATTGTAAGAAGTCCGCTGGCTTTTCTGACGACATACTATACAGTCCCTCACGACGGGGTACGTCCTAGGTACGTCCGCCGCCCTCGTGGGCACAAAGCCAGGAAAGTAAGAGTACACCCACGCCTGCAAGTAAAATAATGATGATTACAAATCATTCTCTACAAAAATGATCTTTCATATTTTCAAAAATGATCTTTCATATTTACAAGAAAGGTTCATACCTCCAAGAGGAGTCCAGGACCGACTGTGGCAGGAGAAGTCCCCTTCTCCATCAACTCCGGACAAACCATGGCCCTCATGTAGCCTGTGAGGACCGTAAAATCAGGAGTAACCCAGTCCCAGCGACCTAGGCTACTCAAGTCATAAAGAAATAGAAGAAGCTTCGTCGACAGCCTCTTCCCCTTGTCTCCGAGATAAATTGAAGACAAGAACCACCACAACCATAGACGGGCCCGCTGCTCAGTAGTACAAGGTGGTGGAGGCGCCATGCGTCCATCCATCCTCACTCTCGTCGGAGCCCTACCGCTGAAGTAGTCTCTAACGTAGGTACTCGGCACCAAATCAGGAACCTGGGCCGTACCTGTAGCCAAGATCCAGCCAACCAGAATCCTCACCTCAGCCGAGTCAACTCTCATGGCCACCGACGGCCACACCAACGACTCCTCTCCACACGGCAGCCCCGAGATCATGCCGTAATCCTCCAAAGTGACCCCGATATCTCGAAAAGGCATATGGAAAGTTGAGGTCGTGTCCCAGAAATGATCAAGAAAGGCTTGAATCAGGCTGAGGTTAGCCCGAATCTTCCTCTCCTTGATCTCCCTCCAGCCTCGTATCAAGGCACCAAAGGCTCCTTGCTCGATGATAGCCTTCTCCTCCTCCGAAAGATTCCCGAAGGTGTCCATCATCGTCGTGTAACCATATAAGGACCTCATGTTCTCAGCCTCCTACGACAATTCAAAAGAAAGCTTTCTTAAGCATAGAAATGTGTAAGAAATGAATAAATAAAGAAATGACAAGAAGTAAATAAATAAGGAATGGCAGGCTGAAGCCTTACCATGCTCCTCGACATCCTATACGACAGGTGGCTCTCTGCCGCCCAAATGAGATGTCTACCATCCCATTTCTCGGCCCACTCAGGCGCTCCTGCAAGCTAATGGCCGCCTCGTCCTACATTGGCCCTCCGCGGGGCCTCATCCTCTATATCCTCCTCCATCTCTCGGGTCGCTCTCGGAGCAGTAGAAGGGTCAACGTCGATGTCCATGGGGTCCCTCCCCGACGTAGAAGGAACATTCCCTGCAAAATCGAAGAAACAAAGCAATGTTAAGCGCATTTTCATACTTTTTCAAGCATTTTCAAGTGTTTAAAGCAGCCTTTCTAGCCGCCTTTGGCCAAGTTTTCCAAGCCCGTCCACACGTGTGGTAAGGTCAAGTAAAGACAAGTCTAAGTTCGAGCCTAGTTGCGGGTTTGAGTGGAAAATTCGGCAGCATCTCGCTACAATATCAGTTATGCCATACAAAAGTGTCCCGAAGGAGCTATAACAAATCGAAAATCCGGCATGATAGAAAGTTTAAACATTACTCAAGGGTTCCAAAACATCTAGTTTCATAAAAAATGGGCTAGCATGGGGCCATTTTTGAAGGGTTTTACGGTTTAGCAGAGAGACTGTCACATTTTGCCCTCAAATCCTTAATATCTGACGAAAATTCGAAAGAGATACATGGTTATGTTCTTAACATGGTCAATTAAACAAGTACAAGACACATACCTCAATTTAACCAAGTGGTGTTAGTCCAGTGGTAGCCGGGTTAAACCTTGAAGCTTGAAGAAATGCAGGAGTCGAGAGGTCCCGAGTTCGACTACCAGCTGGGGCGATGATCACTTGGCCACTGCAGCCCTCGAAGGGGGTGGCTTACATGGTCCATGTGGTGGTGCGGGAATGCATGGGCCCGGGGGGATTCAACCCCTCGTCACCCAAAAAAAAAATAACATGGTCAATTACTCATTTCTGATGTCAATTTCATGGGACAAATTCATTTGGGACGAAAGCTCCAAATTTTCGAAATAAATGGGCATATAAACCCTAATTTTCGACCCAAAATTAAAGCTCAAATGCAAAATAAAGCAAGTACAAGACACATACCTCGATTAGTCATGATATATGGCAAAGTTTTGATCAAATTTTTGACGGAATTTGGTTGAGTTTTTGTAAAGAAATGAAATGTTTGTGTTTTTGAAAATGAAAAACAAACACGGCTTAAGTAGGGTTTTTACCCAGACAGGGATGAGCTCGGGAGAAGACGCAGCACTTGCTGCGCCTCTTCCAAGGGTCGCAGCTTTTGCTGCTCCTTTTCCTCAGCGAGTTTTCTCAAAGATTCGTTAGAATTCGTTATAAGTTCGTTATTTGTGTCCCCGGGCTTCATGCGCCTCTTCCTCAACATGTGGCTCCTTTTTGGGTGTTCTCTTCGTCCGAATCAGCATTTTTTCTTCAACAGACTGCAGACAACCACGACATTTTGTTCCCCGATGAGAATTCATTATCACTAAATACAGTTCATAGACTTCTCCTCTTTATCGGAATTTCGCTTGCGACGACCCGAGAAGATTTTCTCCTCAGCGGTGCCAAGAACGCGTCGTTGTCAATGAAACACTTTTCCTCAGTGATGCCAATGACGCGTCGTTGTCGATCTATTATTTTCTCTTCAGCGGTGCCAAGGGTGTGCCGTTGTCGACTCAACATATGATTCTTCCCCAGCGGAGTCATCAATATGTTCCCCAGCTAGGGTTCGTTGCCGCTTACAACCCACGTATTTCTCAGAAACGGAGTTCGCTTGAGACCGACGCGAGCATATTCCCCAGCGGTTTCTTCCAACTTCCTGCTGACCCTCATATGGTTTCCTACGGAGTTCGAGAGAAACAACTCCCGAAGAGTTCTTAATCCTTTAGATCTTTCAGAAACTTGTCTTAATCCTTCACAATCATTCCTTCAGGATAACCTCCATATGTTCCTCCTTCAGACAACTTTCAAGATAACCCTCATATGTTCTTCCTTCAGATAACCCTCAGATAATCCTTTCATTAACCTTCAGATGACCCCTTTTAAGTAAATTCCAGAAGTTCTTTTCAGTTAAGTCCTCATGTTCAGTCCTTCAGATAGTTGTCCTTCAACCTTTCCTTTGGAGATTAGCCTTCAGAGTTAGCCTTCAGAAGTGTTAAGAAGTTTTTTCAGAATCCCATGTAACCCCGAATGCCTTTAGACACTAGGTTATCTTCAGATCAAAGAGTTTTGGCGAAGCGCCTTTAGTCTCGTTTCACTCAGGGTGTCTCAGGTATGGTTTCTTCTTGCTGGCGAGCTTCCTTACGTAGTCTAATAGACTTTAAACGACCCTCCCCGATAGTCGACAGACTCTAAAATGTTCCCGACGACAGGTCCTTGGTTCAGACCCCTTGAGCCGCTCGCGTCGCCATAGTCGTCAGGTTGTAATCGTCGATTGATCTGGTGGCTATACTTTGACTTTCGCCTTGTCCAAGCCTCAGTCAAAGTGGGGGCTCTATAGATACCTCATTTCTACACCTCCCTCCAACCACCCAGTGATGATTGGGCCGTATGTTTGATACGCGGAACAATTTTATGACAGTTCATAAGTTCATCATCAAGTGATAAGCTCAAACACTCGAGTCAACCCCTTGGTCGTCATCTACGCACCGATACGGTCGTTTTGACAGTAATTAGAGTTCATTTGGAGTCCGGGTCAAGAACCGCTTCATTTTCTAAAAACCGTTTAAATGCCGAGTCAGAATATTCCGGAATGTTCTAGAATTCTCTGGATAGTTATTCCTAATTCAAAGTCAATATCTTAAGTAAATATCTTCCGTATATTATGTTTTATAGAATAAGGAAGTGTAGATCTACCGAAATTCCATAATAAAACGCGGAAATCTTTCTTGCTGAAGAGGAAACCTCTGGGGAAATGACGCAGCCGGTGGTGCGCCTCTTCCAAGGGTCGCAGTGGCTGCTGCGCCTCTTCTCCAGCCTTCTTTTTGCCCTTTTCAGAATATTTCCGTGATTTGTTTTTGTGTCCGTGTCATTCCTAAACTCCTCCATGTGTATAGTATAAATAGAGACCTTCGGCCTCCATATTTGGCACGCGAGTGTTCCTAAACTCCTCCATGTATAATCCTTTGGGAGATTAACGGTATGAGGTAACTTTTTGATTTTCTAGGGATACGAAAGGAATATACAACTAATTGAAGAGTAACCGTTGGTCGTGTGGACTTCATGGTGACAAGTGTGAGTGAGTAGCATGATGAGAGAGGATCAGTGATAGGAAAGAATGAGAAGATATTGATATGAATTAATGGGAGTTGAGTTGTAAGCAACGAGAAGGTAACCAAATTACTAAAGAGTTAGGTAGAAGAAGTAATGAAATGAATTATTAATTAGTATTGTTGAGTGTAAAGAGGAAAGAAAGATGGAAGTAAGCTGAGAGAACGTTGAACTGAGTTAAGGAACATGAAAGTAAGGAATCATGGAGATGTACGATAGCATCATAAGAGGGTGTGAGCTGAGTTAATGGTTATATAGGAGTTTCAGGACGGCATGTTAGCCAGGAGTTTTAAGGGATTAAGGTAGTAAGAAGTTGGTAGAGTATTTGCACGATATGATATTTTGGTGGAGAGTTAGGTGACGATACAATTAAGGATAAAATTAGAATGAATGTTTAGGTAATTTTGTTGATGGATTTGATGATCGTTATTTGAGATGTTAACCGAAGATAGGAAGGGAACCGTTATATTTAGAGGTGAGTGTAAGAGGTTTGATATACGAACAGTGGTGGTGTTGAGGTGTTGTCACTAGTAGTTATGGGTGATGATAAATAGGAAAGATAGCCATTCTAAAGAGGTTGTTTTTTTAGAGGCCGGATTGATATGTATGGTTGTGAGGGAGTATAAGATGTGGTTATAGGAGGCGGGTGCTAGTATTTGAGTATTAATGGTATGGTTACATTTTTAAAGAGGTGATGGTTACGCGAATGGGAGAATGTGTTATGAGGGGAATACGAGTTAAGCTCGGGCGAGAGGTAACCTTTATCAGGTGATAACTTACGTGATCAGGATTGGTTAGTTTTATTCGATTATGGGTCTATGATGTGTGTAAGTGTTTGTGAGAGGTTCTGACCTCACGAGTAGTGGTATGGTGTAATAGTTATAAAGTCGTTATCTGAGTGTTCCACGTCATATGTTGCGTACGGTAACCTAATAAGATGATATTCAAAAGTGATAATTTGGGTGACCTGGCATGGCTAGTTTTACTTGTATGCGTATTTATGATATATGTAAGTGATAGTGTGATGTTCCGACCTCATGAGTAATAGTAGGGATGATATTCATAAGGTTATTATATGTTTATTCCGTGTAATATGTTGCGTTGTGATCTAGTAAAGCGGTTTTAAGGAAGTTTTCTTGTTAAGGAATTTATACTGAGTCACTGTTTATGGGATTGTATAAGTTGCGATGACTATCGATGTGGCTGTTGTGCCTCGGGTGGTGATCCGGGCATGGTACTTCGTGTTGTGATGCGGGTATTTTCGTGCTGCGGTGCGGCTGTTGGTGGCGATGTTGTGATGCCGTCATCGATTGTGGTGGAGTAGATGGGATACCTATGAGACGAGTTTTTGAAAGTGCATACCAGTTATATAGATTGTTGTTTTGTTTATTGCTGTTTCCTATGAGTTTCGGTTTCGACATATAGACCGTTTCTTTTTTTATTGGTGTTTCTTACCAGTTTCGGCTTGGGAGTGAGGGTAGAATATGATATGGAAGAGAGTTGTGTATGTTTCTGTTGTTGTCATGGTATAGTGATATTCTGTTAATGAGACACAGTTGTGAGAGGTTGTTAGGGCACATTTGATCTTGTTTTAGATGAGGCATTGGTGAACATAGTTGTGGCAAGAGATTTGTGGAACGTGTGTTCTGAGCTGGAAGCGGCAAGTGGTTCGTAATATTTATTGGGACAATGAGTATAGGGTATTGGGAATCAGTATCATGTTAAGTTATGGATGAGTTTTGCGTTAATAAAGAAAATAACTTGAGGATCTAGTGTGAGTGTGTGTAACAATTGTGGATCGTGAGTTATGATTATGGAGATAAGTGCATGTATAGAGGAGAATGTCGTTTTGGCGGTAATGTGGACGAATTGGAGTATTGGTTATGCTAAGGATTTTGTGGTATAGGTTAGGTGGTGTGCCGAATGAAATGAGGTATGAGAACTGTTAGAGTAAGAGAGCCTTGGATATAGGAATGGTTGTAGGTGTTGAGGTTATAGGCGGTTATATATCATTGACATGCGGTGGTGATAAGGATAATGAGAAGATATAGCTAAAGATCTAGTATTAGTGAGTTACGAGGACGTAACATTTATCTTAAGAGGAGTAGGATGCGACAAAGAGAGTTTGATGTTTTTACTTGTTGCAGTATATTTGGAAGTTTGAGTGTTGGTGTAGAATAAAGGATGGATCGGTGTTGTGGTAGATTTTATTAAAGGTAATGGCAGTGCTTGTAGAAGTATGCCGATTATTAGTGTGAGTAAATTTCGATAGTGTTGACAGTTTGGGTGATGATATTTATGAGTATAAGTAAACTTCGAGGACGAAGTTCATTTTAAGGATGCTAGAATGTAACATTCCGTTTGGTGGTTGATCTCGCTTGGTGGATTGTCTTGATATTGGATTTTCTACCGAATAATATGTTTGTGAGACTGAGCTAGCGGCGTTTGTGGATGATATTGGGTAGTGTATGGACTTAGTATCGAAAGGCTATAATGTAGTTGATACGATATCGTAAGCCATGTTGTGGAGGTAGGCATAGTTGGTGAAGTTTGTGTTAGGAGTTCATGTTTTATAGGTTGGGTTTGAACTTCGGGGACGAAGTTCGTTTTTAAGGAGAGAAGACTGTAATACTACAGTTTTATGTGCATTGGGTACTCTATCGAGTAAGGCTTACTCTATCGAGTAAGTGAGTTTTGGTTACGAAATAGTGTACTGTCTGATGGGTACTCTATCGAGTAGGGGTCACTCGATCGAGTAGGAGACAGTCGATCGAGCAAGTCACTTACTCCATCGAGTAAGTCACTTACTCGATCGAGTAAGTCGGTTTTACGGGTTATTTTGCCGGGTTTTGATAGCAACGTGAGAATGATGTAAAAATATAATCCGTCAGTTTCTTTTCACTTTTACCCTACTTTAACTTTCACAAAGATAAAAACAAGTTACGTTGCTTCTCATCTCTCTCATTGCTATCAAATCCCAAGGCTCGTGTCGTCAGAATCTAGAGTTCTTTACGTCGTTGAGACCGTCGCGCTGTGGGTAAGATCCTAGTATAGTTTTTATGTTGTTTCATTGATTTTGGTTGAAACCCTAATTGGGTAGATTGGGGGATTTGGGGTGTATTGTTGGTTTAGATGATGATTGTATGATTGTATGATTGATAGGAGGTGATTTCGTAGAGGAACGTTTCTGATTCTCTGATTGTGACGATATTGGTGATTGTTTTTCCAGGTAGGGTTTCCTACTCAGTTGTTGTTTACATAATACGAGATGGTTGATTGGTTGTGGATTGTTGATTTTTTTTTTTTTTTTTTTTTGGGAAGGTTAAGTATATTAATCATCAACAAAATTGTTTGGTTACATCCCTTCATATAACAATAGAATTACATTAAAGAATAAAAGAATAGACTAGGATCCTATAGCTTGGAACTAAGTCTTCTCTTTGCTCGGCAACGGACTGATATTCTGCTTCAGGAACCTTGTTTTAACATCAGCCAAGATCAGATGTACAATTGAAGCAGGTCTCCTCACCACCATTTCCACCATTGTCTTCTTTCTGACTCGCCAGATCCAATAGATTAAAGTAACATGACAAGCACCAGCAAAACTCCTTTGTAGTTCAGTAACATTTCTGCCTGCAGTATACCACTGCACCAGGTCTTGCATCTTAATTTGACATTCAGTTGGTGTTGCAGCAGTCTGATACAATCCTTTGTATACTCACAATCATTAGCTAGATGAGCATGGCTCTCAGGATAAACAATACATATAGGACAGACTGATCTATCCCAGGCCCATTTTGATAAGTCTATCCCTAGTAGGTAATATCTGATGGAGGAATTCCCATATAATAAAAGAGCATTTTGAGAGACTTAAGGGATTCCAACATAACTATCTCCACTCAACCTTTGGCTTCTTCACCCTCAACCAGTCATATCCAGCTGCAATAGTATAGGCATTGGGCAAATTGAGCCATCTATTAGTAGTGTAGGCTTGCTTGAAAATTTGCATAATAAGAGTGATCTTTTTCCATGACCTACTACAATCTGTAGGGGCCATGTAATCAGACCAATGCTTACCTTTCATATAAACGTGGTTCACCCATTTCACCCAAAGGTGATCTTTTTTACTAGCAAGCCACACATACTTCCCAAGAAGAGCCTTATTCCAATTCTTAGCATCTTTGATGCCAAGCCCCCCTTCTTCTTTAGGATGACAACACATGTCCCAAATTATGTTTGGGGATTTATTATACTCAGAACTTCCACTCCATAAAAAATTCCTGTAAATAGAGTTGATTCTATTCATAATACCATTGGGTATTAGAAAGATGGTAGCCCAATATGAGTGTAGGGTAGCTAGCACAACATTAACTAGCACCACCTTACCAGCATAAGACAGATGATTGGCCCCGATCCCCTAATCATAGCCACAATTCTATCAGTAAGTTTCATCCCCTCATTTTTGGTCAAATTTTTAGAGGAGATAGGGACTCCCAGATACTTAAAGGGAAGGGATCCCCTGTGGAAACCTGAGACTTGTAAGATAGAGTCAAAAATATCAAAGCCTACCCCCATTGAAATAGATATCAGACTTACTCTTATTCAAGCTCAATCCTGAAGCAGCTGAGAAAGTCGAGAAAGCTCTTAGGATCCACATAATGGAAGCTTCATTACCTTTGCAGAATAATAAAAGGTCATCTTCAAAGAGCAGATGGTTCAACTTAATGTGTCCACACAGAGGGTAAAACCTGAAATCTTCCTACTAAGCTACCACTCCCAGAATCCCTGACAAATATTTCATACATAATGTGAATATCAGGGGTGAAAGAGGATCCCCCTACCTTAAGCCTCTCTTCCCATGAAAAAAACAAAGTTATTTCCATTAACAGCCAGAGAATAAGAGGGACTTGTCACACATGCCATCACCATATCAATAAATTTGGAAGGAAATTTAAAGGCCATCATCATTTGATGTAAGAACTTCCACTCCACGGAGTCATAGGCTTTTTTAAGGTCTATCTTAATGAGGCATCTAGGAGAGGCAGCCCTTCTATGATATAATCTGACTAAATCTTGACAAATAAGTACATTCTCCACAATATTACTCCCTTTTATAAACCCACCTTGATTCGCACTTATTATATCAGGTAGTACTCTACTAAGCCTCTGACACATAACCTTTGTCAAGACTTTATAAATCGTGTTACAATAGGCAATGGGTCAAAATTCCAGCACACTTGTAGGGTTTGCAAATTTTGGAATAAGTGTGAGAGTAGTAGTATTAATCTGCTTGAGAAGCTTACCAGTCTTAAAGAAGTCTTGTATAGCATCAGTGACATCAGCCCCCACAATCTCCCAAGAGACTTTGAAAAACTGGCTTGAAAAACCATCTGGACCAGGTGATTTATGAGAGGGAATGGCCATCATACACTCTCTAATTTCAGTTGCTGTGACAAGTGCCAGCAGAATGTTCTTATGTTCCTCAGTCACCAGAGGTCTAGCCCTAACAGTAGGTCCATGCAAATTAGTTGTAGGCAATGAGGTTCCCAAGAGGTTCTTGTTATAATCAAGGAAGACAGCCTCAATCCCTGAGCAAGCAGAATAAACCTCCACATCAGCACCTTTAATGCTCATCTATAACACCCCCATCTACCAAGGAGCCTTAACAAGACCTTCCCCAGTAGATAAGGACGTTACCATCTCGGTTGCTCGAGGACAGTAATAATCAAATGTCGATTAAAGAACAGTTATATTAAATTACAAGTGATATAAACAAGATAAAAGTTACAACTCGTGATAACTATCAACTAGGTAAAACTATCTCTGTCGTGACTCATGGTAGAATCGTCCCTCCAAGCACCCAGCTATGATCCAGACATCAACCTGCTAAGACCGACTGTTCACCATAGTGGATCACGGTAGACACAAAACAAGAAGACAACACAACAACACCACACAAGGTCAACAACTGAAGGAACAAAACAAAGACAGACAAATAAACACAGTAACACGCATACATCACCTCCTCCAATAACCCACACACCACTGACTGCCCGAAGGTCCAGTCCTACCAGATTACCAATCGCAACCAGTAATCCACTCCGCCAGTGGGGGGCGTAGCCGTTCCCACCTAAGCCCCGCTCATCTAATCCGAGCGATAACCCATGTTCCTTAATTTGCACATACCCTTCTGTGGCGGGTTCCACAGAGGGCAAATTAAGGGCGTGAAGCCACTCCCGCAAGTGACTCCACTCAGCCGAGGATGCAACTCGAGAACAAACTACCACATCAATAATTACCAATTCCAATACGATATAGACAATTGCTATTAATCAACAATTCGCAAATATGGCAAATATCCCGCAACCAACCATATTATACAACAACAACGGCCATCAATAACCAATCCACACCACGAACAACGACACTAACCAATTACACAACAACAATCGACACTCTAGACAACCAACGGCACTGAGTACGAAAACCTACCTTTAGTAAACCGCAGTGATTCCGCGCACAACCACAAGGCAACTAGCAAACATATAACCACCTATAACCACCAGCATAACCATCTATTACTAATACCATAAACACAACTGAAACCAAGGGAGACGATGATGATGATGACAACATACCTATACAAATCAATCCGGCGTCAAGACCGCTACCCGACTCAAGCTTCCCATCCCAATGGTATATCCCCTCTCAAAGGCTCCAACAAGATGAAACAAGGTGAAGGAGAAATGATATGACGGCATCTAGGTTTAGGAAGAAAGGTGGAGAAATTATTTGGGTTTCACGATAACACGATTTATAATTCCCCGCTGAACTCACGGTACTCGATCAAGTAAACAACTTACTCGATCGTGTGGCCTCTACTCGATCGAGTGGCCTCGCTACTCGATCGAGTAGCCTCCGCTAGATCGAGTAACCAAAACCTCAAAGGGTTACAATGTCACAAGGTTAACTTGTACGGTTTCCGAAGGTCTAGACAGGTGTCTAAGGTCAATCAACGACGGTCAACAGGTCTCTAAAAGGACGGGTATTACATCATCACTCTAATATAGACCTGCCTAACTCTGATCTGATTATGAAAATATCTAGTATTTTCATCTCTATATTTGAGCCAATCAACCTTAGCTTTTTGGCTCAGAAAACTGTGTTGAATTTTTCACAGTTGCCTGTAGGAATCAGCAGCATCTCTCTCAGCAAAAAGTAAATTAAGATCAAAAGGATTAGAATGCATTTGTATGTGAATCTCCTCCAACAAAGCTTTGGCAACACCCACTGACTTATCAACATCAGCAAAACCATTCCTATTCGTCAGTTTAAGAGGGGACTTAAGAGCTTTCAATTTATGCACAAGCTTATACATGAGAGTCCCAGCAACTGACTGACTCCAGGAATTTTGAACAACAGTTTTAAACTCAGGGTCCATACTCCACATATTATAGTACCTGAAATATGATTTCTTTTTTTCCCTGGTAATTCTTCTATAGCAAATACAAGGGTTATGGTCAAATAATCTTTCTGGGGGGAAATGAGCATAAGCATCAGGATAATTACCCAACTACTCAGAATTAATCATGAATCTGTCAATTCTGGAAAAATTCTAGATGTAGGAACTTGCTTGTTATTCCACGTATAGAATCCACCCTGCCCCTTGATATCAGTTAACCCACAATAGTCTACACACTCTCTAAAATCTGCAATATCACTCCATAGAATAGCTCCAATCTCTCCACATCATCATTTGATCCATAAACAACAGAATAGAAAAAGAATCTCCTGAAGCAATTTCAGTGACCTGAGCAGTTATCGCCTGAGAATTTTTATGAAGTGATGAAACCACAAAAACTTGTGGATCCCAGATTAACCACACTCTTCCTCCTTGATGAAAGTCATTATTATTAATCCCCTTCCAATGATCTCCTAAGCTAGATAATACTTTATCAAAATCCTAATCTTTAATTTTTGTTTCTACTAACCCATAAAGCTCAATATTATTTTAAAATAGGAATTTTTTAACATTTACCTGCTTATTGGGTCCATTTATTCCCCTAACATTCCAGCTGCCTAGACTATCCATTACTGATTGATCCTGGTGGTTCTTCTTGTCTCCCATTCAAAGAACCCTTACCCAAGGGACTATTAGTAAGAGCATCCACATAAGTCTTAGTAGGAGACACATTCACATCACCAATATGTTCCTGTCTTGATACTTGCTGAATAACATGGACATGAGTAATCAAGTTAGAATTATGATAAATTGGTCCTCCAAAAGGCACCTCTGGTATCACTGGAGAAGACCTCACTCTCTCAATAGGCTTCTGAACAACTCTCCAGACTTGTTGTGGTGGTTTACCCCCAGGTTTTAGCACTGATGCAGCTGTCTGTTCTTCTTGCACATCTCATTATTATGGCCTATACCCTTACAAGCACCACATTATGTAGGTTTCCACTCATATTCTACCAGAATGCTGACATTCTACCCTTTTTCATCCTGAAACAATAGTTAATCTGGAAAAACTTGACCTATCTCAACTTCCACCAACAATCTAACGTATCCCAATCGAGTTTTATCCTCAGTGGCACCATCTCTCTTTAAAAAATTTCCAAGCAATCCCGCCAATTTCTCAAGACAGGACTTACCCCAAAATTTGAGAGGTAACCCACGAAGACGCAACCAAATAGGGACAAACTGCACCTTTTCCTTGCGCAAACTACAGTCCTCAGACCAAGGTTTAACAATAAAAGGCTTATTGTCAAACATTGGGAAGCCTTGTTGAAGCACAAGAGACTGACATTCCTTTGTAGGGAAACGAACCAAAAACACACCATTAGGGAGAAAATATATTTTATCAAACTTATACACCCCCATAACTTCTTAATAAACCCCTCAAGTAATTCCCATGGTGGATTACTGCCCAGAACATAACACACGACAGCAGTATCCCAGTATTCAACTCATCTGCTACATCTTCATAAGTAAAATTTAAAATTGACCCCGAGGACTCGATGTTAATCTGAGGAGATTTAGATTTCTTACCATTAACTTCAGTCCATTCATTAACATCTTCAGTCGAATCATGCTACGAGCCTACATCAACATCAAGAATAGTATCAAGATTCAGCACCGGAATCCCCACAATCTCATTCACCTCACGAGTTTTTTGACCATCAGTAAATTGCGGAATCACATGCCTTCCTTTTGATGACGACGGTTGATCCATATCCAATCGCAAATCGGAACAGTTAGTAAAGAAGAGACGTTGTTTAGCTTTAGATCGTAATTTACTTTTTAATTGGGATTTTTTTCTGATGATTTTCCTTGCCATATTTGCGGATTGTTGATTGTTGATTAATAGCAATTGTTTATATCGTATTGGAATTGGTAATTGTTGATGTGGTAGTTGGTTCACGAGGTGCGCCCTCGGCTGAGTGGAGTCACTTGCGGGTGTGACTTTGATACGTGCAATTTATATAGTCTTTTTAGCCTCTTATTGCACGTATTTCTATGTCATTTTCATTGTTTTGTATTGCAAAATACCCCGAATTGGCTACTTTGGTTCGTCTTGTCTCATTTGCAGGAAATGGACCCTTAAAGTAGTGGAATCGTGCCTTTTTCGTTCCTCTTAGCATGCATTTTGAGGATATGGAGATTTAGAGCAGAATGTCGTACCTCGCGAAGCGTGAAGGTGGTCCTTGGAAGCTAACCAAATGAGTTCCTTGCTGATTTAAGTGGATTGCACTCGATCGAGAGGATTTGGTGGTCGATCGAGTAGTTTTGGCAGTGAAGATGTTCGATCGAATCCCTGTTGTACTCGATCGAAGTTCGCTATTTTGGGAGTGTTCGATCGAGAGCCCAAGTTGCTCGATCGAAAGGTTTTTCTGGAGAATCACTCGATCAAGTGATTTAAAGTTGCTCGATCGAGTGGATAGCTTATATACACTGGCTTATTATTTCGTGTTAGGTTTATTTATGTTAATAAAACGCTTTCCTATATAAAGGAAGTCGTCATTAGGTCATAATGACACTTGGGGACGCTTGAATACACTACTTTTACTCTTAATAACTACTGCTACTTTGCTTTTGCATATCTTACTCCGGATTCAAACTTTGTAATCTTTCTCTTTCCCTTAATCTTAATTTAATACTTTCCTTGTCTTTAATCTTTGTTCTCTTGCTTATTATCTTTGTCATCATTACTGTTTATGCTTTATCTTTGTTGTCTATTTATCATGTCTTTCCTTAGTGAATTCATTGTTATTGTTGTTAATTCCGATAGCATGAGTAGCTAAACCCCCTTATGTTAGGATTAGGGGAGCCATGGTAGGGAATTGATGAACTCATGAATAGGCTAGAGGATTAATTGTGAGAACCTGTGCCATTAGCAATATAACTGTGATATGTTTAGCTGAGTGCACACTTTTAAACCGCTTAATTTGGTTAAATTCGCTCCTAGATTGGAAGATTGGAATGAACAGACCTGCTATGAACAGTAGACTACCCTAATGAGGACGGAAGTTAAATTAGTTGTAATCTAGGGTGGATAGCAAACCGGAAGGACCTTTCCCTTGCCATTCTCAGAGTAGATCGTCTGGACTATTTATGACTGAGTTAGTGAATTACCATGGTGAACCGAAATCCTGACATATTTCTCTTTATCTGATCACATTCTTAGCTTTTTCTCACTTTATTGCTCTTGTCTTTATTTCTCTTGCCTTAGACCTTCAGTAGTTTAGAAACCAATTTAAAAACCCCCCAATTGTTACTAGACAGACGAGATCAACAGATAGATACTTTAGCCTCCCTGTGGAGATCGACCCTACTTACCACTGACTTCTGTTAGTAGTACTTAGGTATTTATTTTTGATACTAAAACGACGGTATCAAATTTTGGCGCCGTTGTCGGGGAGGTGACTAGCCTATTTGTCTATTCTTTTTCGTTTGTCTCTCAGTCTCAGGGAATTTTTAATTCCTTGAGACAGTTCTTATATATTTTCTCCAGTGCTGTCTATGCCCAGGTCTAACAGGTCAGAGTTAGTTCCAGCTGATCCTGAACCAGAGAGGGCCTTTCATTATGGACAAAGACTGCAGAGAAAGATTCAAAGGGAAGCCTTGAGTACTTTTGAACCCGAGCTAGAACATTTCTTGTTTACAGAAGACCAGTCTTTTGAAGAAGATAATTCTATTTCTGCCGTTAGTCCAGTGAAGATGCCTAATATCGTGAGTCATTCAGAGCCAACAGTTGCTTCAATCCCTAAAGGTTTCAAGTTTGCGACCGAGGATGGGAACACATTTGACATTCGGCCTTCCTACATCAATTTGATCGAAAGGAATTTATACCGTGGAGTAGCTGGTGAGGATCCGCGGAAACATATGGAGGTTTTCACAGACTATTGTTCAACCATTCCCGCTACTAAGGGAGTGACTCAGGACAAGATTAAGGAGGTCCTGTTTCCTTTCTCTTTGACCAATGGAGCCTGTGAATGGCTCACAGATCTCGACAGAACCGCAGCCGGTATTACTAACTGGGAGACCCTGGCCCTTGCCTTCTATAAAAGGTATTTTCCTCCACAACGGACTAATCAGCTGAGAAGAAAAATTACAAGTTTCAAGCAGATACCAGATGAAAACTTGTACGAAGCATGGTGCCGGTTTAAAAAGTTGGTGCGGTTCCTTCCTCATCATGGTTTCGATCAGTGGTTCCTATGCAACCAGTTTTATAATGGGTTGTATGACGACCATCGTGCTATTTTGGACGCCTCATCAAATGGGTGATTTCAGAAGAATAATGATGATGACAAGGGATGGGGAATCATAGAGGAGATGGCTACCCATTGTGCTGAGTATGGAAACCCAAGATGAGGTATTCGAATAGTTTCTTCTGTTGATAGTGCAGTTCTGGCTCAGCTGGAAGCCATAATGCCCGTTTTGATATGTTGGAGTTGCAGAATGTTGGAGATCAACAAACAGTTCAGTTGTTGACTAGACAAGAAGCCGTTACATATGAGAGGTGTGGTAGTAATGACGGTCACACTGCTGTTGACTGTCTAACTGAGAGGGAGCAAGTTCTTGCCTTTCAGCAATATAGGCAATGAGCCTCCTATTATAACAATCAAAGTGGAGTCCATCCTAATTTCAGATGGACTAGTCAGAATGTGTTAAATCCTTCACCTCCACCGCAGCAGCAGCAACCATACATTCCTTCTCACAAAGCTCAACAACGCTTTCAAAAGCGTCCATCCTTTACACCGCCGCAACAAGGTGCTTCCTCAAGTGGTGTTAGTGAGATGACTGAGTTGAAATCAATGATACAAGCATTGACTGTTCAGTTGCAGAAGAGTGACCAACAAAAAGATGCGTCGATCAAGTCACTCGAGTCCCAGATAGCTTAACTCGCTACTAACCAATCTTCAAGGAAGCCGGGCCATTTACCAACTCAACCTGACAAGAACCAACATGAGATGATAAATCTGATAAACTTGAGAAGCGGTCTTTCCTATGAAGGACCCAAATTGTCAACTGATGAAGACATATCAGACCCGGAAAATACTATTACAGGCCGTGAACAGTCGTCATTGGATGAAACTATGTTGAACCCGAGGAAAATCCTCGATTGACTCATTTCTGGTGGTCGATCGAGAGGAAATGGTGAAAAAGTTACTCGATCGAGTAAAGATGTTGGTCGATCGAGTAATGCTGATATTGAAGCTTTCGATGGAGTGGAGGAAAGTCCTCGATCGAAGAACATTGCTGAGGAAATTGTTCGATCGAGTGAAACCATTACTCGATCGATTGATGCTGAACATGAGGACTTCGATCGAATGGATGATTGTGCTCGATCGAAGGAAATTGCTGCTGAAAGTACTCGATCGAAGGGCAAAAGAGGTCGATTGAGTAAGAAAGATAAAGATCGTGTTGAGATGTTGGCAGAAAGAAATAAGGGGTTGGAAATTCCTATCACAGTTCCCTTTTCGAGGCGATTGCAGAACAAGAAGGCCGAACAACAGTTCGGGAAATTTGATGATATCCTGAAGAGCCTTCATGTTAATGTTCCTTTCATCGAACTTCTTACCCAGGTACCCTCTTACATGAAATTTATGAAAGAAATTTTAACGCGTAAGAGGCATATTAGTGATCATGAAACGGTAACTTTGACTGAAATAGGGTCCGCCTTAGTTCAGAATAAGACACCACCTAAACAATCCAAACCGGGTAGCATTTCAATTCCATGTCATATAGGAACCCACTTAATTGATAACGCGCTATGTGACTTAGGAGCTAGCGTAAGTGTCTTACCATTGTCTCTCGCTAAGAGACTGGGTTTGACCAAATTTCATTGCACTAAAATGACCATTCAGATGGCCGACCGTACTATATCACGGCCCCTAGGTGTCATAGAGGACATACATGTGAAGATTGGGAGATTCTTTATTCTCGTTGATTTTGTGGTCTTAGACATACCCGAAGACTCTTATACTCCTATTATTTTAGGACAACCATTTTTATTTATTGCTCGCGCGGTAATTGATGTCGGGGGGAAGACCCTTACTTTTCAGGTAGGTGACGAGGAGCTGACATTTTATCAGTCCAAAGCTCGTAGGGCCCCTATGCAAGTTCAACCTTGAAATGTCTTACCCTCTATAGACCAGTCATAGATTCTCCAGCTGACGATATTCAATTTTGTGCTGCTTTAGTTACACCTCCGCCTCGGACTGAGAGTAATATGGAGGACCATTCTGTTGTTTTCCTTGCTGCAGGTACAAACAGAGTGGATACTGGAGATTCCGTCGGTCAAGGTGCAGTGAAAGTCAAGTTAAGTGATGGGTATACTGCAAATGCTAATGCCACTGCCAGTAAGGATGCCAGAGGAAAGAAGAAAGTGAAGGCGTATGTGGATGCAAACTATTCTTCCTCTATCAGTTCACGTTCAAGCTCATGGCGATCCAAGAGGACGGTCCGCGATGCTGAAGGGACCTCCTCCAGTCAGAAGTCCTCTTTTGGGCTATTACAGTGTTTTAGAAGATGAGCGGGGAATGCCCCGTTGTAAAACTTTGTAATTTGAATTTCCGTTAGACACTTTACTTGCATTTTAGACTATTAGACAATAGCATAGTTAGTTTTAGCATAAGACCAAATATAGACTGCGTACTGTTGAATTTGGTATTTGCGGGAAGCATTTCTATGTGTTTTTATGCAGGTTTGGGGAAGGTTTACTGTATTGGGATGCGTGCCAAAGGAAAAACAACTCGATCGAGTACTTTTTGTACTCGATCGAGATAAATGCCCAGACAAAGTATTCGATCGAACAGATTCCAGTCCTCGATCGAATGGTCCAAAAAGAGGAGTCCTCGATCGAGAGTCACTTTACTCGATCGAGTAGAATGAAGGAGGAAGCTCTTGATCGAATGGTTTCAAATCACTTGATCGAGTGCCTATGGCTTATAACACGCAGGGAGTCCCTTCTTTCCTTCTATTTTTCATTCTAAACTCCTCTTCTTCTTTATTTGTGCGATAAACACCCAAAAAACCCCATCCTCCTTTGTTCTTCCCCTTTAACAAAATCAATCACCCACATTGTTTTTATTGATTTTATTTTGGCTAATGCCCCCTCCTTTCTCCCTCAATTTTGTGCTTGTTGCGTTTTAATTTGGGATTTAGAGTTTGCTTAAGTCGGATCAAAACCCGACTATTGTGTGCATTTTTTGTTGATTATTTTGCATCTTTCTGTGGGAAATCAATCAAGTAAGTCTCTACCTTATTTTCCTGTTGTTTTCTTTGCTTGTTTCGACCTAAATTAGAGTATTAGGTTTCGAAAATTTCGAAAATTTGGGTAAAATCGTGTTGCTTTTGATTAATTGATTAATTTAGGGACTTATTTGCTTGATAGGATGGATAGTAGCACTTTGCCCTCTTCTAGTTTTACTGTTACCCCATCCCTTTCTGAGACGGTGGTTCCTGCTGCTGCCACCGTCACTAGCTTTGTTGTTACTGTTGTTACTGCCGCTGCCACCACTGCAGCTTCCGTCCTTTCCACGGTGACGACCCCTGCTGCGTCGTCACCTGCTGTTGCAGCTGCTTTCTCGTCTGCCTTAGTGCCCCGACCAGTCCCAGGCCGCGCTCCTGGACTGGCTTCTTCTTTTTTGGGTACTGCTGGACGAGGACGGGGTCGAGGACGAGGTACTCCTGCTGCTGCCACGTTCCGTGCTGATGACTCCTTGGACCCGCTTCCTGACTATCGTGAGGTACGTTTCGTGAACTCGCTTCATCGTAAATGTTTTAAAAGTTTAATGCGTTGTGACATCACTTCTACTAAGTTTTTGTGTCGGACCACACTTGAGAGACTGGGGATTTACGAGCCTGTTGCTGAGTTGTTAAACGGGGTGGGGATGGCCGGGTTGACCACCATGCATGCACTGACCTACGAGCAGTTGACCCTTGAGTTTTTCAGCTCCTTTACCTTCTCGGCTGGTGCATATGACACTGACCCAGAGAGCTTTTGTGTCTCCTTTAGGCTGTTTAGCCGGACCACTTCTTGGACCTTAGCTGAGTTTGGGAGGCGGTTAGGTTTGTCTTCCCACGGTGATCAGGACCCTCCTCGGAAGGTCCTGCGTTTACTTTGGCCTACCTTGGCACAGACTCCCTTTGAGCAGTGTAGGCTGGCTCACATTCACCTTCCCCCGGCCCGTTACTTTTTGCGTCTCCTTGGCGGGATGATTTTTGGCCGTAAAGAGCCTAACAACATTAACAATGTTGAGTTGTCGATTTTAGGGGGCTATTTAAACATTGATAGTGCTGGCTCCTTTGTTCTTAGTATTGCTTATTTCATAGCTCAGCATTTTAATGCTGTCGGGCAAAAGACGACGGGTACGATTACCTGTGGAGGCATAGCCTCCTACCTCGCCCGTTCTCTCTTCACTGACTTTCCCCGTGGTCTGCCACACTTAGATAAGGAAGCGAATTTAGATATTAACGCCCTTCAGGCGATGTTTTGGTTAGCTAAGGATCGGCAGACTTGGAAGATCTGTGGTTCCGAGTCTGTGACCTTACCGTTTCCCAACCTGCCCCGTCTTATACTTTTGAGCACTGTGACGGGTAGGTTGCCTCCACCTCTACCTTCCTACCACCTTACACTTGCTCCTCCCACTACTTCCGCTTCTAAGAAGCGGAAGAGACCTGAGGCTGGAGAGGGGTCCACACCGACATAGGCTGGGCAGACTTCCACGCCCACGCCTACACCGACCCATATCCCTACTCCTTATGTTACACAGCCGGTCTTATCGGCTAACTTTGTTCTTCCTCCACCCTTTGAGGCGCCCCAGGCCATGGACCAAGGGCGTCGTGACGGTTTTCTTCTTGAGTTGCTCACCAGGCAGGCTCGTATGGAGCGGAATTTGGCACTCGCTTTGTTCCCTCTGTACGAGTATCACATGAGGAGACGACGTCCCATTCCCGAGGGCTGGCCACACCCTTCTTTCTACCGGTTCTCGGCGGAGGGGTACCCGTAGCCAGAAAGCGAGGCAGACACAGCCGAGCAGGAGGAGAGAGCTAGAGCTGACGAGAGGAGGAGACGGGAGCAGGAGCGAGATCCTGACTACACGGTGGTGAAGGAGGAGGAGGAGGAGGTTGTTGACGAGTAGCTGCTGGTCTACTCACTTCCCCAGTTTTCTGGCTGGTTTGGGGAAGTTCGTATATTTTGCATGTATTTCTGCTCTTTCTTTTTATTTTCGTTTCCTTTATTTATTTATTGTATTCATTGGTTGTTTTATCCCATTCCTCGTATATATACTCCTGGTGTATGTTGGAGGACAACGAGGGCATTGTCCGTTTTGGTTTGGGGAGGGTATTGCATCCTTTGAGTCTGCATTTGCATTTGTTTTGCATTCACGTTTATTTTCTTGTTTGCATCGTACTTTATTTAAAAAAAATGGAAAAAATCATAAAAAATAGAAAATTCGAAAAAAGTCAAAAAAAATTCACGTTTCATTTTGCATATAGGTCGAGTCGGAACGGTAGATTTCTGTGATAATTTTGCACTTTAACTTGTCATTTCACTTGAGCCTTGCACCTAATTGGCAGTTATTAGCTCTATCATGCGCATAGTCTACGAGTTCATGTTAAAAATACAGCTGATCATATAGACTTGACCCGAAAAAATTGGCAAACTACTTAAAAATTTCTAATTTATTAGAGCCATATAACTGGTGTCATTCATGACCACTTCATGTAGGAATTTGAGAGTAGTATACCCCTTGCATAACATGTTCATCACTTTGCACTTTTATGAAATTCGATTGCTTTTTGCTTGCATACATTCGGGTTTGTGGTCGGTGTCACATGCAAGGAGGTGCTTGCAATTTTCCCCTTTCTTTCATTTTCACCCATTTAGCTCCACATTTGCCAAACTTAGCCTTTTGACCCATTAACTACACCCAAATTAAGCCTGCCCGTGAAGCTAGTTTAGTGTACTTTTTGTGGTATTTTTCTCATTGATACGAGTTGGTTTGCTTTTAATTCATATGGAGTTGGTAGAAAAGAAAGAAAGGTGGGCAAGAAAATGAGAAAACCATGGAAAAAGAAAAAAATGAAATGAAAAAAAAAAAAAGAAAAAACGTGTGAAAAACAGAAAAAGAAAGAAAGAAAAGAAAAAGAGTTGGGCAGGAAAATGAAAAAGATAGACCGTTTAAAAAAAGGGAAGTTTGTGACGGTCTTACTCCTATGTTTTATTCTATATCATTTGAGGAGTTGTTGTTTCTTGGTTAGTGAGTTTTGTGCCAAAGAAGGGTACTTGTGTTCGATTTCATAATCAGCTGAGAATTGGATGTTCTTATATGGTCTATTTAGGTGCTAGCTTGACGCTCAACTTCCACATATCCCATAATCATTTTGCCTTTTCTTACCTGTAGCATCACCTTTCCATAACTATTGTAAGCCCTCGGCTGTGACGGACATTGTTGGTTGGAATGTATGTATGGTGATTAGAATGCATGCATGTTATGTGGGTCGTAGTTTAGGTGAGTGACTGATTTCTCTTCTTCTCTTACACATTTATATTCACCCTTAGCTTCATGAGAGAAGTGTGACCCGTGAGAGTCCGATTTTAGAGGTCTTGCAAGGTCGACAGGTCAGCTTATTTATAGACATCATATAACTCGTTTGCGCTTGACTGTTGTAGCTATAACTATTGGTTTTGATTGCATTAAATGGTTTAAGTGGACAAGTTATAGCTAGCTCTGAGTTTTCATATCCGTTCTATTAGTTTGCATTTAGTTTAGTCGAGGACGAGTAAAGTTTCGGTTTGGATGGATTTGATACGTGCAATTTATATAGTCTTTATAGCTTCTTATTGCACGCATTTCTATGTCATTTTCATTGTTTTGTATTGCAAAATGCCGCGAATTGGGTACTTTGGGTCGTCTTGTCTCATTTGCAGGAAATGGACCCTTAAGGTAGTGGAATCTTGCCTTTTTCGTTCCTCTTAGCATGCATTTTGAGGAGATGGAGATTTAGAGCAGAATGTCGTACCTCGGGTAGCGTGAAGGTGGTCCTTGGAAGCTAACCAAACGAGTTCCTTGTTGATTTCAGTGGATTGCACTCGATCGAGAGGATTTGGTGGTCGATCGAGTAGTTTTGGCAGTGAAGATGTTCGATCGAGTCCCTGCTGTACTCGATCGAAGTAGGCTATTTTGGGAGTGTTCGATCGAGAGCCCAAGTTGCTCGATCGAAAGGTTTTTCTGGAGAATCACTCGATCGAGTGGTTTAAAGTTGCTCGATCGAGTGGATAACTTATATACACGGGCTTATTATTTCGTGTTACGTTTATTTATGTTAATAAAACGCTTCCCTATATAAAGGAAGTCGTCATTAGGTCATAATGACACTTGGAGATGATTGAATACACTACTTTTACTCTTAATAACTGCTGCTACTTTGCCTTTGCATCTCTTATCCGGATTCAAACTTTGTAATATTTCTCTTTCCCTTAATCTTAATTTAATACTTTGCTTGTCTTTAATATTTGTTCTCTTGCTTATTATCTTTGTTATCATTACTGTTTATGCTTCATCTTTATGTCTATTTATCATGTCTTTCCTTAGTGAATTCATTGTTAATGTTGTTAATTCCGATAGCATGAGTAGCTAAACCCCCTTATGTTAGGATTAGGGGAGCCATGGCAGGGAATTGATGAAGTCATGAATAGGCTAGAGGATTAATTGTGAGAACCTGTGCCATTAGCAATATAACTGTAATATGTATAGTTGAGTGCACGCTTCTAAACCCCTTAATCTGGTTAAATTCGCTCCTAGATCGGAAGATTGGAATGAACAGACCTGCTATGAACAGTAGACTAACCTAGTGAGGACGGAAGTTAAATTAGTTGTAATCTATGGTGGATAGCGGACCGGAAGGACCTTTCCCTTGCCTTTCTCACAGTAGATCGTCTGGACTATTTATGACTGAGTTAGTGAATTACCATGGTGAACCGAAATCCTGACATTTTTCTCTTTATCTGATCACATCCTTAGCTTTTTCTCACTTTATTGCTCTTGTCTTTATTTCTCTTTCCTTAGACCTTCAGTAGTTTAGAAACCAATTTAAAAACCTCCAATTGTTACTAGACAGACGAGATCAACAGATAGATACTTTAGCCTCCCTGTGGAGATCGATCCTAATTACCGCTGACTTCTGTTAGTAGTACTTAGGTATTTATTTTTGATACTAAAACGACGGTATTAGACTTCACGCCCTTGATTAGCCTCTTGTGGAACCTGCCACAAGAGGGGATGTGCACATTAAGGAACTTGGGTTTGTGCTCGGTATAGATGAGCGGGGCTTAGGTGGGAACGACTGCGGTCCCCCACTGGCGGCATGGATTACTGGTTGCGGCCGTAATCTGGCAGGACTAGACCTTTAGGCTAGTCAGGTGATTGGTGATGTGACGGTGTTGGAGGATTGTGTAAATTTTTTTTTGTTGTATTATCTTATATCGTTAATGTAGTAACTGACCCCGTTTAATTGTTTTAAAAACTGTGGTGATGCTTTCGGGGATGGTGAGCAGTTATTGAGCATGTATGATATGGATGCGCGAGGGATAGTTGGGTTTATTGAGTCATCACGAGTCGTTTAGAAGTCTTCCGCTGTATTGTCAAACATTTTAGTTACTTCAATTGGTTTTTGGATTTGGAACAGTTGTATCTTACTTTACAGTTTGGATTTTGTATGTAATCACTTAAACTGTTCATTTAAAATCCGTTCTATTATGGTCTATTTGATATTCATTACCTCGGGTAACAGAGATGGTAGCACTCTCATGTATTAGGTGGTCTTGGTAAGGCATCTTGGTGTATGGGGGTGTTACAGTCCATTCCTAGCCCAGACGATAGGTCTTATTGTCTCAGTTCATTACGGACGTTGGGTTTCAGTGTCCTAGTCCATCATGGACGTCCACATTCAACATCCCAGTCCATTTCAACGTCCACTTTTCTAATCGATTCATACTAGGCAACAATTTATACTAGGCAATTAATGTCCGTTTTAAACGAAAAAAACAAAAATTACAATTCGATAGATTATTAATTAGTTAATTAGTTAACTTAACGATGATTCGTCGCTAGCCGTTGATTTAGATGGTTCGTCGTTTGCCATTGAATTCGATTAACAATGTTGTATTTTTTTTTTTTTAAAGTTTGTTGTTCGGAAGAATTTGGGAGAGAATAGAGTAGACAGAAAGAGAGTCCAAGGGTTGATGTTAGTTAAGATAAAAAAATAAAAGAAATATTGTGAACTATCTTCATTAAGACGGTTTTAAGTAAGATTTCTTGACCATTTTATACAAACACAAATACCCCACGTCTTCACCAAAAATAATAAAAATAATAAAAAAATAAAAATACCCCACACATGTTTATCTTACTTGCACTTAGGCCTGACAAATAAATCGGGTCGGGGTTAGGTCGGGCCAACTTTGGGTTTGTTGGCTTCGAGACGGGGTCACGTCAGGCCGTGTTATATCGAATTTAGGTTGTTTTCGGGTCAACTATTATCGAGTTATTCATGGATAATAATCACTTGCAACAATAAATATCGGGAAGATTTATAGCGGTTCGAACTCAATTTGAGTTTCGGATTAAACTCGGATCTTGAGTTTGGGTATCGGGTTGGGTCACTCTTGTCAGGTCTACTACACTTAAACTTGAATATATTTATAAAAATATATTTATAAAAAAAGGACAAATTACAATCAAAATCAAAATAAAATAAAAAAAAATCCAAAACTTGATTAAAGTGACCGTTATACATAATACGCGCAAATAATACGCTCCTAATTCAAGTTAAACCGACATACATTACTCTAATACGGTTTTAAATACACATTCATCCCCTGTCTTCATTCATCCTCATTCTAATTTCTCATTACAATCAGCGAACAAAAGTAGAAGAATCCCTAATCAATCACGTACAAATTCCCATCAAAACTTCTCTGTAATTGGAAATCATCATGGATCATCAAGAAGCTTCATACATCTTACCCAAAATTCAATTTACCCTTCATAAAATAGATGAATCTTCTTCTTCTTCTTCTTCTTCTTCTTCTTCTTCTTCATCATCTACTCCTAATAATCCGTCGTTACTCGACCCACGAATTCATGTTAAATACAGCTTCAAAGACCATGTCTTACTTCCGTCCGATTCAAGCAACAACAACAATGGTGGGATCTTGACTATTATTGATCCATCTCTCAAGTTATCGACAATGGCGTTATATTATGATATATACAACAATGATAGTATCTTCAATACTATCTTCACTACAAAAGAGTTGAGGTAGCCTAAACAAGAATATATCAACTATTTCATACGGAGTACTTACCGAGTTCAACTTTGGTGAATATATGAACTAGGGTTTGATTAGTTTTTTGTTTAGAATTAATTAATTCTTTGAAGAATATTTCATATATGTAGAGTTTAATTGTGAAGTTTGATTAGGGTTTGCTTAGATTTTAGTGTGTTTAATCTCAATTGTGAAATTATTTCCATTGGAGAATATTTGTCGATTGTTGTAACTTGTAAAGTTTGATTATTGATTTTGTTAGTTTAATCTCAATTTACGGATTTATGTGTACGTAATGGAATACTTTTTGTTGATGAAATATGTTATATGCAATTAGTTATTGTTAATAGAAATTAGAAATACAAATCACTCCCCTTTTCATCAAACAGACATGGATGTTGTGAACCTGTTGCAGACCCAATTCATCCATTACATTACTCCCCTTTTGATGATGGTTACTGAGTATATAATTTCTGGGTTTCATTTATTTGTTGCAAATCTTTCAATGTTATTCTTTGTACAAGTTATACAATAAGACGGTCTTATATCGCATGATGGCCGGCCCTCAACAATTTTTATATATAAAATGATCGTTTCCCTGTAAGACAGTCTTATATATACTGGTAATAATTAAGGAGTATTGTTTTCGTCATGGTGAGTACTCTCAAAGATGTTAGGAATACACGGGGTGTACAAGGCCTTTGTACACAGGCCAATCTCAGCGCGACACGTGGAAAGGTAAAAATTGATTCCATTTTTTGTTTGGAGGGAAATTAGGAGGGAAAATTTTAGTATATTGGAGGGAAAATTTTAGTTAGGAAGGAAAGTTAGAGGGAAACTTTTATTGAGAATATAAAATTATTTATGTTAAAATATTATACTATGCAATATTTAAAATATTATATACAAAAATGAGTTTTATTGTATTTTATCATTATATTATACCACAATTTATATAATACCCCCAACCTTAAAATTGATAAAAAGAGATCAAAACATTTTTCCGTCCTATTCCTCCCACCAGTAAACACCTCCGAGCACCGACCTCAGCCCGCCGATCATCGAATACTGACCACCAATATCCGACCTCCGACCTCGGCCCACCGATCATCGACTACTGACCACCAACCTCCGACATTGTCTCTCCTCATCTATCTCTTCCACTTTCATCTTTTCTTTTTATTCACCTATTCCTTCTCAGATCTGCTCTCCTCACCGGAATCCACCATATGTTCAGAAAGCTGGATTTTTACTATTCAAATTCATGGTTGTACTAAGTTCTGAACTTTATTATTATTATTATTATTATTATTATTATTATTATTATTATTATTATTATGTTTTGTTTATTTTGTTATCAAATACGAGTAATGTTTTCGGATGTTTCATTTGATTGTTACATACGCTTTTCGAAACATGGAATAGACAAATTGATGAAATAATTTCAAGCTTGGCAATCAACTGATTTTATCGATGAGACTATGGCAAGGTGGTAAGAATGGTGCGTTGATCAAATGTCGAGTTCGTGATCGACGGTGGTGAATTTGGTGGGTGATGATGTGGTTATTGGTAGAGATCTATGGAATAAATATATATGGTAGATGAGACTATGGCAAGGTGGTAAGAATGATGCAGGGGACGAGCAGGTGGTTGATTGGTTACGGGCTGTTGCGTCGGAGCAGAGAAGACGAACATGAATGAATGGTGATGACGGAGGACGATGATTGATAGTGGGGTTTGTCGACTGCCGGTGGACCGGCATAGAGCAACATCAATTTCAAATCGACTCGGTTTCGATTTGAGTGGGTCAACATTCTTCATTCTCGTCTTTAAATCTGATGTTGCTTTGATTCCGAATTCATACCCGATGATGCGAGTTGATGATGATGCGGGTACGGATGGTGACTGATATGATGATGGTTGAATTGCAGGGGAGTGAAAATGGTGATCAGGGACGGTGATGATGGCTAATTTGAAATGAATATGTTGATGTAGGTGATGAAGACGGGTTTGATGATGGTGAAAGAATGAAGTTGGTGTTGGTGATGTCGGGGGGATTGTTGCTGGTGATTGTTGAGGTGAGCGGCAATGGAGTCGGGTTTGGCGGGTTGCAGGTTGAAGGTTGAAGGTGATGGAGGAGAAGGTGGTTGTCGATGTTGTTGATGGTGGATGTATGGTGATGCATGATGGTAGCCATGGTGGTTGAATGGTTATGGTGAAATGGAGAAGCAAGGGAAGAAGACGAAGGGCTGATGATGATGAAGGTCAAAGGTCAAGGTTGACTTTTGACTTTCTCTTATTGCTTTGGGTTATTTGACCCGTCTTGACGTACTTGCATCACCATTTTCCGTCTTTGTTTCGCCTTGCTTTCTCGTCTCACCTGCACATTAAATTAATATACTAATAATAATAATACTAATATTATACATAAATATAATTAATTATTAATTATAAACTAATACGGCTAATTATTATAAATTAGTAATTAAATGAGCTTTTTAGACATTTAAGCACACAAAATCGAGTCGGAATAAGGTATAAATGCGGGGTAAAATAGGACTAAAATGCTACTTATCAATGATGTCCATTAATGGTGCCGGTGAGATGCAGCGAGGATGATGGAGGTTGAATTGTTCATTGTTGATGACGGGATTGATGCGAATTGGTTTGTGATTGTAGTCGTGGAGAGGAGCGGATGGTGGTTGAAAGAGCAGCTTGGTTGTGGTTGTCGATTGTGAAGCTTATATGAAATGGTGATGAATATTGGGATTTAGTTTGTGGAAGTCAAGAGTTTACTTTGAATTTGTCAACTTTTCTTCATAACTTTGTATCACTGCATAGTTTTATTTCTTAATATTTGATTCACAACTTTGTATCAGATTTCATTTTTTTAGTCTCACAACCCGGTTTTCAATCTACGACTTTAAGTTAATATTTTAAAATTAGACGATATATTTTAAGACATGATATCGTTTTGTTATTTCTAAATAATTTAAACTACAATTAGAGTGATTTAAATAGACTTAAATATGTGTATGAGATTATAGTGTCACTTATAATCTACGGCTAACTTAAATTAATTAGGGTTAACTTCATAAATTTTCATTAATCTAAAAATATTTAAAGTTAAATATATTTAATTTAATTTGTTTGAAATTGAGTTAATTAAAAACTCCTACTAAACTAAAGTAATTTTGCTAAACATATTTAAAATAAACTTGACAAATGTTAACTTTACTTATACTAAGTTAAAATATAACAAATGACAAAGAAGATAATAATTAATAAAAATTAAATTAAGATTAGTTAAACTTAATTTAACTTGATTAAATTTAAACTTAATCAAGCTTAACTTGATTATGGCTAGCTTAAATAAAATTAAATGACCTTAACTTAGCTAAATGAAAATAGTTAACATGACTAAATTTAAGTAAAGTTAACTTGACTATAATTAAATTTTATTAAACTTAACATAACTTAGTTGAACTTATCTTATTGTAACTAAATTAAAAATAACTAACTAAGATGAATTTGGCTTAACTTAATTTAACGTAACAATAACAACGATTATATTGAAAGTAGTAACGGGAACAATGAATTTTCACAACTTTAAAAAATATTATACAAAAATATATCATAAGCTGTAAATGAATGAATTAGACAAGTAAGATTTTGATAAAAAAAATTAAATAGAAATATATGTAATTCAAACCGAATATCAAAACTGCTTTTCATTAAACAAAATAAAACTAATTAAAATAATGTTGTTATCAAATGGGTGGAAGGGGAGGTGTGTACTGATGATATGGCCTACTACCAATGGGTGAAATAAGATGGTGTGGATTGATGATGTGGTGGTCTATTAATGGGTGAAATGGGAAGGTGTGGATTGATAATTAAATCTAGCTATGCTTTAAATTAACTGAGGTTAATACTATTGGGTGAAAGGTGGAGGTGTGGATTAATGACGTGGTGGACTTCTAATGGAGTAAGGCGGTGGCGCGGATTAATGACATGGCGTGCTCTATGTAGTGATACAATTTTTATGGGTATGATACGAGAGAATAATATATGATACTAATTTAATCACTATGATAACAAACAATTATCTGTATAACACTAAATAAACATAACTTAACATAAATAAACTTAATTGAGGACTTTTACAATCTTACCATCGATCTTATACGATTATGTACGATCAATATGTTCGACTAAATTGAACTAAATTAAGCTGATCAATACGAGAAGTAGTAGCGGGAGTTAGTGAATTGAATGAATGAACTGAATCAACTCAACTAAATGAAGTTGAACTGAACAGAACCGAAATGAGCTGGACTTAGGTTCGAAGAATTTGATTAAGTTAATTACAAACTCATCTCTACACAAATTAACTCTTACTTTAGTTCAACTTCATTGAGTTCAGTTCAGCTCATACTGCTTATCTTATATATATCAACTTAGTTAAGTTAACTTTAGTAAATTCAAGAATAACCAAGTTCAATGTTGTTAAAACGTGATCTAGATCGTAAAATTGTACGATCCTATGATCCAAAAAGTGGAAATGATACAAGTCATCGTAGGATCGTTTTGGTGGAAAGATCGGGTAGGATCACATATTGATCATACATAATCGTATACGGTCGATGACAGGATAGTAAAAGTCTTATTTATGTGTGTTCTAATTTTGTGAGGTTGTTGTTTCTTTGTACTTACAACTCTAACTTAAGAGGATATGTAATAATTTATAAAAGATGTAAGTTATATTAACTTAAACCATACACTTATATTAATGTATGAGTACTCATGTTTAATTAGTATCATACACATCATTGCTCCTTATCACATTGATTAAATTAGTATCATAAATTCGTCTCTCGTATTATGTACATAAAAATTGTATCATTGCACAGTGTCTGCCACGTCATTAATCCGCGCCACCGCCTTTCCTCCAATAGGAATCCGCCATTTCAGCAATCCATATATCCACCTTTTGCCCATTAGTAGCCCGCCATGTGTTTGGAGGGAAAGTTGGAGGGAAAATTTTGTCATATTGGAGGGAAAATTTTGGATTAGGAGGGAAAGTTGGAGGAATTTTTATTAAAATCTATAATCTTTTTCATGTCATAATAATATTATTAATCCATATTTTATTCAATAATTTATATACTCTCATATCATATACTATAACATTTTTATTTACAAAAAAAAACATTTTTATTTACTTTTTCACATTTTACCTCCAATTTAATTTTTAGGGTTTTAGTGTTTCTATGTTTGATTTATTTTAAGGTTGGGTGTTTTTAGGGTTTTAGTATTTTTAGGTTTGGTTTATTTTAGGGTTGGTTGTTTTTAGGGTTTGTTTTAGTATTTTTAGGTTTGGCTTATTTTAGGGTTGGTTGTTTTTAGGGTTTGTTTTAGTGTTTTTATGTTTGGTTTATTTTAGGGTTGGGTGTTTTTAGGTTTTGTTTATTTTAGGGTTGGTTGTTTTTAGGGTTTGTTTTAGTGTTTCTATGTTTGGTTTATTTTAAGGTTGGGTGTTTGTAAGGTTTTAGTATTTTTAGGTTGGGTTTATTTTAGGGCTGAGTTTTTTTAAGAGTTTTTAGGGTATATACTTAACTTTCACTATCTTTACTTCTATTTTAGCTATTTTAATTTAATTTGAGTAGTTTGAGAATTGTTAACAAGATAATTGTAGTTAAATAAGATAACTATGGTTAAGGAAAGTTCTATTTTAGTTATCTAATGGAAACCAAAGGAAAATAATTGTAGTTAAATAAGATAATTCTATTTTAGTTATCTAATGGAAACCAAAGGAAAATAATTTTCTTATGAACTAAGGATCTCAAAACAGCATCTGATAATTCGGCTCGTCCTATTATCGCTAACTTCATGTAACTTTTGAGGGATCCTTCGTTAATTTTTGGTAGCAGTTATAAAAAAAACCCTAATAACAACAATAATAATAGTAAAAAATAAATAAAAAATTACTTAACCCCACTTATATTTAGTTAAAAATACAAAATTAATTTAATTAAGTTTAAATTAAATTTAACTCGAATCTGATATGACCCGAAACCCCCTATCTCGACCCGTAACCCACATGAGTGACCCGATTGACATCTCTATTCATAATACATGAAAGTGATATAATTTTGTTTAATTCTTATTAATAGTTAATTGTTGTATTTGAGTCAACTTTCGGATCAATTTCGGATTATCTTTAAGTTAATGTGAGTTTATTTAAATTTATTTAAGATACTAACAATAGTTAGCTAATTTTATTTAAGTCTAATTAAGTTAAGTTAAGTCTGAGTATCTCTAGCTAACTCAACTTTATTAAGTTAAATATACGAAATTAATTTAACATCTAGATTAATTATGTTATGTAAAGTTTATACATTTAATATGAAATTTTATAAATAAAATTTAGTATATTTTGTTAACTCGTCCGATATCTTTTACATAAAATTACAATGTATATCACATTTTATCGTCTAATATCGATGAAATTTGTAGTATTTCACGTAATCCTTGATCATTATTCAGGATGTGAAGTCCGTTATCGTCGATCATTATTCCAGATATGAAACTTAAAACATTATCTCAATGAAATAGCCGGGTCGTGCCTTTTAACACAACCAGCAACAAAGCTTTGCAGCAACAACTCCCATTATAACACATCCCTGCCATTAACACCAGCTCACACCATCTTCAATCCCAATGCTTCAATCCCAATCCCTTTTCCGTAGTGAATCCATCCGCTACCTTCGTGCTTTGTGCTAGATTCGTCTCGCCTCTCCGCTGTTGCACTCACTCCAAATCTCACCTAAAAACAGTACAAAAAATCCCCAATTTCTACAAAACCCTAAACCCCCAAAATTGATGGATACCAGCTGACTAATCAATTAATCAAGAAACAATCAACAACAATGGCGTCGAGTTTCGTTTCTCCGAATCAAAAAGTACCTCGCAAATGATACATTCAATAGATGATTTTCCCGCTAAACCTCACGGCAACAGATCCGAAAATTAAGGTTGTTGATAATGTTGTTGAGTTTTGTGGAATGACTATCTCTCGTACACCTTGCTAAAGTGACGTATCCAGGTCATATAGCATATAGGATGAGATTCATTTGTTGCTCTTTGTTAATGCTTTTGTTTCAAGGTTATTTTGGACTGCACAATGCAGCCATTTTGGGCAAGCATTCCCAGCGAGTCAGCGTTGTTAATACGGAGTAACATTGTGCACAGTCGACCACCCACCTTTATTCTCGGGTGCCCTTGAGACACACTATGTTAATATTTTTGGTGTTGTAATTTACCCGCTGTCATGGACATACTTGACCAGTTGACCTCCATTACTAAGATCGAATAAGGTATTTTAGTTAGAGTTTGAGTTGAATTAGTGTTAATTATGCTCAATTTTGAGAAGAAGAAAAACGAGATCTTTTGAGTAAATTTGTACAAAGATTAGATCTTTTGAGTATTGGTGAGGTGGGGGATTTTTAAAAAATTAATTAATTAATATCAAAATAGGGAATGAAGAAGGATCGGAAGAAGTTGAAGACCATTGATGTGGAGTAACATTAAAACGGGATTGTGATGGTGGCGGAGACGGGATAGTATAAATGCTTTTAGGCTTGTCTCGTGCCAGATGTGGTGGTGGTTGGTTGAATGTGGGTGCGGTTGAGGGGAGGTATTGGGTGCAGTGGTGGATCGGAAGGTGGCTGGTGGTGCCGGAGACGGGATTGTATAATGAAGGTGGCTGGTGACGGAGGGTGGGAGAAAATGAATAGGATATAAGAATGTTGTGTTTTAAGTAAATTAAGAATGAAATGAAATATGATAGTAAAAAATAATAAAAAGTTTTTGGAAAAAATAAAAAGTCTAATTAAAAAGAATGACTATTCAACTTCTTAAATTTGAATTTGAAATTCAAAATATTTCAGTTTTTAGTGCCAAAAATTACAATTGAAAAAGATTCTATATGGAGCCCACAACTTTACACGTGTCATGCTACTACTGGCCTGTGTACAAAGGGCCTTGTACACCCCGTGTACATGTAGCCTTTTCGGAGTACTCTATGATTCTAGGTTTCATTTATTTCCGTGCAAATTCTCCATTTTTCAATGTTCTTATGATGATAGGAACTTTATAATCTCAGAATTTCATTATTTTTTTGCAAAGTTGAAATCTTTCCAGTGTCTTTTTGATGATGGGTACTCTATAATTTCTGGGTTTTAATTATTTCTTACAAAGTTTCAATCTTTTTTCTGATCGACGGGTTCGTAATTTGATATAAAATTGCAGGGATATTTAGATGATCTTATTGATCAGTTCATTCAGCTTTAGGAATTGGATGAAAGCAGCCCAAATTTTGGTAGAGTATTTTCATTCATGGAAATATAAAATCTTCTTCATTTATGCTCATTTAGATAGTTTTATATTCTATTTGAGTTAAGGAAAAGATTAGATTCATTTCGTTTATTTCATTAAAACTTATCAGTTAACGAATGTTGGTAACGGGCAAAGCATACCTGCTCAGCTGCTTGGGATGAGGCTTGGATTTATGGGGATACTTGTGCACGTCTACCGAGACCGAAATGAAAGCAGGAGCTGATATGTCGTTGCGTGTAGCGGATTTTATTGACCCTCTATCATATTATTGATAATGCTAATTGTGATGCTTGTGAAAATAGTAGTGGGGACTGTAACCATGCTATTTTTGAGTTCCCTGAGATTAAGGACATATGGAGGGATTGGGGACATAAGGGACTTGTGGATATGGCTCCACGTTCGAGTTGTGCAGCGTTTACTGCGTGGATTCTTAAGTATCTTGACGAGGGTGAATGCTGCGATATTTTAGCTCAGGCGTGGGCAGCATGGACAGTCATAACTAGAGTCCTTGAAAATAAAATTGGTTGTGGACTTTCGTGCTGCTTCAGTCACAGGTGCTGTGTGGTTTCAATAGATTGGTTGTGGACTAGCGAGTGTATGCGAAGACTGTTTTCGGGTGTGATATTTCTACCCCAACCTGTTATCCAGTACACTGCCTATTGATTACTTAAGTTCAATGTGGACGCAGCATTGTTAGAGGGAGGAGAGGTTGGACTTGGCATAGTTGGCAGAAATGAACTTGGTGTGGTCAAAGTTGTAGCATGTTGCAGCGTAAAGGCTAATTGGGAACCAAAATTTGCAGAGGTGATTGCTGATAGATATGGTGTGCATTTGGTCAAGCAACTTGGTGTTCAACTGACTTATCTTTGAGACTGACTCTTTATTGGTACTTAATGCAGTTACTAGTCGGATATCCGAAAAATGTCCATGGAGCTTGATCATATCATCCCATCTTTTTAATTCTTTTCGTAGTATTCATGTCAAACGGGAAGGGAATACCGTTGCGCATAATGTTGCTAGATTGTGCCAAACTGTAGGAGAAGAAATGTTTTGTTTGTCGGACTTTCCGCCGGCTATCTTAACGCTAGCGGAGATTGATTTACTCTCACAATATCATCCTTCCCGTTTGTCTCAAAAAATAGATCCCAGGCACTATTTCTCGTCTTACTTCTCACATATATTTTGTTGATATAAGGGTGGCACCACCATAATTATAGAAAAAAGAAAAATTAAAATTAAAATTTCAGTTTTCATTTTTGCACCAAATATTTAAAGGTAGTTATGTAAATTTATATCTATTTAATTAAAATCACTCTTTCTTAGTATAATATTTTACACCAAAAAAAATTATTTTATACTCCGTAATAACCTAATATATACTAAATTATGATCTTCATTAGTAATTACTTTTTTTTTTTCATCATTGTATGTATTTTTTTGGGTTTTTCTACATGGTGACCCTGAACTTTTTCGAATCACACATGGTAACCCTACAAAATAGAAAAAGTTTTTGGTAACCCTGAAATCCCTTAAATGTAATTAACGTGACCCTGAACTTTAATTCCGTCAAAATGGGCCGTTAAGTGTCATATGTGGCGAATGACATGGCTAATGTTCGCTGATGTGGCTAATGACTAGGCTGTTTATGAATAAATTAAAGAAAAAAAACAATCCACCACAATCACAGCCTCCGCCATAACCACCACTACCGTCGCCGCCACCCCACCCTTCACCAAACTTCGTCGAACTACCGTCGGCGACTTCCCACCCTTCACCGTCCGCAGCTGCCCGTCGAAACACCAATCTCACCGTCGCCCGTTGAAACCCGACACCCTTAATCTTTTCCCCCACCCTTGTAATCTCATCTCACTCCCCTAAAAACACTAGATCTGGGTTTTATGGAGAGGGGATGAATTTTGGGCTGCTTCTGGTGTCGCCATGGTGGAGGTCGGCGAGAGGGGGTGCTGGCGTGGTGGTCTGAGGTGGTAGCCACGGTGGAGGTCGGCGAGAGGGGGTGCTTGCGTGGTGGTAGCCACGGTGGTGGTGCGAGGTGGTGTAGAAGATGGTTTAACTTGCGTCGTTTTTGTTTATTTTTCATCTTACATTATTCCGTCTCGCAATCCCGCCTTGCAATCCCGTCTCGCCTACATAATAAATTAATAAAATAGTAATGATACTTATAATATATTAAAAACCCGACTACTTATTAAATCCAACTAATACGACTAACTAATTAATCCCGCCTTGCAATCCATGTCACACGCCACATCAAGACCAAATAGCCACATCACACGCCACATCAGCACTTAACGGTGTAAATTGACGGAATTTTAGTTAAGGGTTACGGAGATACATAATAATGAACTTCAGGGTTACCATTTTTGTTTTCTGATTTGCAGGGTTACCACGTGGGATCTGAAAAAGTTCAGGGTCACCATGTAGAATAACCCTATTTTTTTTCTTAATCTACTTCGTTTTTCATCTACTTGATTTTTTTATCTACAAACCAACGAAAGAGAAAGTTCAATACGATCCGTCGACGAAGAATGAACACACTATAAAGATTCGATTGGGTCAGATCTGTTATCAACATGCTAGATACAATCACAACCTCACTTAACTAATGAATTAAAGTCTTCTTTTATACGTAGTAATTAAACTATGCGCATCATATGAACTTGATCACATTCATGGTCCAAATGGGAAGATCATATGGCCTTCTTTTCTGATTGATGAAGATCTTAAAAAATGCTACAAATATGCGTTAATAACGCATTAGAATTTTCTTTTCTTATTATAATAATTATAACTACAATTTCCTTAATTACCCTTTTTCTTTTATTGGTTTGGATTTCAAAATTCAAGAGAGGGAATGAAAATAAACAAGAAATTTACTATTATGCCCCGGGTGGCGCTCAGTTTAAGTATCACCCGGTGGCGCCATCTCATTATTCATTGCGGAATAAGAGAGCGTAGTTCTCAAAGACCGTAGTTACTTTCATGACATGCGAGCATATAACAAATGTTGAGATGGTTTTACATATAAACCGGATTATAATAATTAAGATCTATAAAATCTTATTAAAAGGGTAAATTAAAATATCAAACAAATATGACATGCCAAAAATTTATTTGTGACATGGCAAAATTTATTGTGACATGACACTAATCTATACAATGTAAATTTACTAAACTAGCCCTTTCATATATACATAAAATATACTAAATGTCTTAAGAGAATCTTGTGAGGAGATTCTCACAAATTCCAAGGCATCCTTGTTTGTAGAAGCAAGGAGAAATATCATATTGAGTGGGAGTTCTAGCAAGAATGTCCTTACAACTGAAAGGAGTGATGGTATTATTAAAGGAAAGACAAAGAAGGGTAAGAAACCCAAACCTGATAATGGATTGAAAGTGGTTAGTGAGACTACCACAACCAAAATCAAGTAGGGTGCCCAATCCTACGATGAATGTCATTATTGTAATGTCATGGGCCATTGGAAGCGAAATTGCCCCAAATATTTGGCAAATATCAAAGATGGACTTATCACTCCAGTCGGGGTTAAGTAATGTGGAAGCACAAGGGTGTTGTGGATCTCCGATTAGCAAAATGAATTTAGAGTAGCCGCCATTTCAAAGGGAACCTATGTGATTGCCTTAGCTAAGTGATTTTAAGTTTCATCTACATAATTGTTATTATGTACCCACTTTGTCTAAAAATATTATTTCCATTTCTATGTTAGACATGGAAGGATTTTTCTTTTGCCATCAGAAACAATCGTTGTATTTTGTTGAAAATGACTTGGCCGTGAGCCAAGCCACTTTTATAAATGGTATTTATGTTTTACACACTTCTAACTCAACTAAAGATATCTCATACAATCCAAAAGACTTATAACAAGTGATCCAAATGATTCGTATATTTGGCTTTTTCGATTAGGTCACATAAATGAGAAACGCATTAAAAGGCTAGTGTCATTTGGATCTATTGGACTATTTTATTTTCAATCATATGGAATATGCCAATCTTGTCTCCTTCGCAAAATGATTCGTTCTCCCTTTAGTGGTAAAGGGACACGAGCAAGTGATTTATTGGGACTAATACATACCGATGTATGTGGTCCAATGGGCATCTCCGCAAGGGGAAATTATGACTACTTCGTCACTTTTACCGATGATTTAAGTAGATATGGGTATGTTTACTTAATCAAATATAAAGTGAAGCATTTAAGAAATTTAAGGAATTTCTAAATGACGTAGAGAACTAATCGAACAAAAGTATTAAAGCATTACGATCCGATCGTGGTGGCAAAGATCTAAGTAATGAATTTGATTTATTATATATGGATTATGACCTTGTGTCATTACCCATAAGATCAAACTAATATGAGTCGGGTTGAATTATCGAGCTCACTTTTGGGGGTTTGCAATCCAAAACGGACACATTATTTTAAAACGAAGGGTCAACCTGGAGATACCTAAAATAGCAAGTCTATTTAACAAATGACATGGATCAGACTCGCATATTACATGAATCAAGCTGCCATGATAGAGCCGGTCTATTTATGAGCTAACATGTTAGTCTAGACGAACTTTTATTACTTCACCATATATGTTTATGACTCACAAAGCTATCTCTTAAGAAGATAGAAGTATTTCTAAGAGATAGAGTGGGAGTAGATTGTCACAAACATGTCTTATAGTCAATGTGTTACTTTTTGAAAGTAATGGAACTATAATCTATTAAGATAGAGTGGGAGTAAAGTACACATGTCTTATTGTTAATATGTTACTTTTCGAAGTAATGAAATATGATCTATTGAATGATAAATTGCGAGCAGTCCCAAATCAACTTAGTTGCATAATAGCCATAGCATTACAATCTCTAGAGTAGATTTACATTATGGCGATGGCCTCTTTAAAGTAAATAGAGCTTAGAGTACCTAAATGCATAGATCAACATGAAGATGTTAATCAAGATAAATCATGTTAGGAATTGCCACATTTCATTTTGATGAAGAATGACAAATGATATTAAAAAATTCGCTTTTCTAAAATGGGAATTTAGAGAAGGCTGTGTATGAAACACAAAACCTTAAATAAAGATCTAGGAATCCTAATGTATTATGCAAAGCTTACTTAAGCGATCCTAAAATGGTCTTAAGTAAGCGTCAAAGGATTGTATTAATCATACTTTTCGTTCATGTGATAATTGAAAATGGTTTCATTCACATGGTTGAAAAATCATATTTATACATGAAGTTAAGTGGGAGCCAGAATTATTTTTCCTATGTCTTATATGTTGATAACATATTACTCATTGAGAATAAAGTACCAATGCTCTCCTCTGTGGAAGAGTGATTGGGAGACTAGGAAAAGGTGTAATGTATTCTAGATTTTTGAATCTATGTGTTAAATTTGAGAGAATATTGACATAGAGTCGAGAGCCTTATGATGATAAGTTCTTTCATATCTGTTTAACATCAACAAGGTTGAGTAGGTTATTCATATTAATGAAAGTGGAACTATTGTGATAGAGTCATAGTCATTCACTGAACCTAAATAAGTTGTTGATCACATGAAATCGATTTCTAATGTTTCCGCCATTAGAACAATCATGTATTACATTATATGCACATGCCGTGATGAATCATATGCTTGGAGCATAAAAGGTCAATAACAAGTTAATTCGAATTAAGGTCTTTTTAAAGCCATAAAAAACCCCCTTTAAGATTCTTGAGAAGAATTGAGGATTCGTTCTTATGTTTGGATGATATACTAAGTTGTGTGTTGAAGGGTTACACAAACTTTATTTTCCAAACCTATAAGGATTTATCGAAATCCTAGGATGATTTTATTGATTTAAGATTAAGAGACTAGAGAAATGTTTTAGTTTCAACCATTGCAAGTTCTACAAACGGAATCTAAGCACATTGTGATAAGATGGTCAACATAGGAAATGCGAGTAGATCCCTATACCAAAGACTTTATCACAAGTTATATGATAACAATGGGAGCATCTTCCAAGTATAAGAGCCCAAGTCTAGTAAGAAGACTAGACATATACTTAGATAAATTCATGTCATTAGAAATAACATTGAATAGAAGGAAATAGCAATTCATAAAGTTGGACTGTATGGATACATGGTATATCCACTTACCAAGTTTTTATTGCATTTTAACTAGTTTAAAAAATGCACTATAGATTATAAGATATGAAGTGGTAATAGTGTATTGACTATTTATACATGATAATCGAATTTATCGTTTGAGATTCTTTAAACTCATCCATTACTTTGTTATATCCAAATGGGTTGTTGAGACAATATTGATACCCCATTGAAGTGAACTGGATTGACATGGTATGCGCCCCTGGATACTTATAGGAGGTGACGTCTCGAAGTGACTAGAGTGTGATGTGATTGATAGCAAGTTCAAGTGCCATATGGTCATATGGGATGACTAGTCGATCACATAGACAGACTGTATGAGACACTCGTCGGCGGTGACCGCTTATAGAGTTCTGGAAATTCATAAATCTTGGTCGTGGCAAGAGCTACTATAGTGTTCTTATGAGTCGATTCTTTTGACTAGAGACTATTCGCCCAAGTTGGCACAAGTTTCTGATTGGCTTTGATTTATACTTTACGACTGTCGTAACTGAAGTCAAATGAGTATATTTTGGGTCATGATGAACTGTGGCTATACAAGGGAATATTGCGATAGGAATTGTCCACCCCCTTGTCAGGGTTGTTTGAAATCTCAGGGCCACTCGAGGAGTAGTGAACTGAAAATGCGTGGCCACGCTTGGAAGGTATCTACGATAGATAATTCCGGTCAGACAATTACTCTCCAGATCGAGGAAATCACTCAAGATATGATCAAATGTAAGTACGACCTGTAAGACACCTTGCATTGAGTGGGAGATTGTAATAGGACAAGAGAATTGGTGACGCACACTTATCTCGGACAAGTGGAAGATTGTTGGAGTATGTGTCCTCAACAATAGTGCGGTCACAAGTTTAAATCCCAAATTAAGAATATGTAAGAGATGATAAATTATATAGTCAACTGATCAACATTAATCGAGAACGATTGGTGACTAGAGTTTGGCGTTACTGTCGTATTGACGGTGGTGATCAGTTGATCCCTTAAGGTCACACCTATAAGATGGGACCCAAATAAATAATTAACTAATTGTATGTGATACAGATTAATTAATTCCCTTATATGTATGAGTTGAATTTTGTATCTTATTGTAATGTGATTAAATAAGATTTGATTTAGTGGATTAATATATTAAAGTTTTATAAATATTTCGAGGTAGAGGTAATTAGTTATTTATATTTACAAGAGGTTGTAAATTTAACGAACTAGCTATTATGCGACCCATTATATGTTGATATAATGGTAAAATATTACTCAATAAGTTGAGTGAATATATGTTTATTAATTTGTCACAAAATTATTGTATGATCAAATTAATATTTAATTATGTAAGATAATTAAACATAAAACTTATAAGCATTTGTGGGACAAATATTATAAGACAAAAATGGACCAAAATAAGAGCAAAGACACCGGTTTTGGAGAAGAAAGGACACTTGTCCTAAGTCTTCTATTTTGTCTAAACATCTTATGACACAAGCACCACTTGTGATGTTGCCTCTACCTAATATGACACTACCAATAAAGCATTTGCATGTGATTTTTGAGAAGACAAAAATGCTCTATAAAGAGCTACATGGCCGGAACCTTCAAGGGAGATAAGAACATTTATTGTTCTCAGTTTTTCTCATATACTTATTCTCTCTAAGATGCTCATCTCTTCCTCACATGCAAAAACCTAAAAAACCACTCTAATACTAATATTTGTGATATATTACTAGTGTAGTAGTATTGGTAATATTAGTAATAATTAAGGGTACATTAATACATAATATCTAGTTAACATTAGTAGTAATTTTTGGGTTAAAATCTTGGGTGCAATCAAAAGGAGGGCTCCTAATATAGAGTCTTGGAGGATCATCCTAGTACTTATCATTGCTCAAGAACAAGTGAAGGTAGGAGACCTTACTTGTGCCCATTTCGTGTTATACAACAATGTAAGAACCATTGTTTTCTCATTTTATTTATTATTTAGTTATGCATGCAATAGATCTAAAGAATTCATATTAAAATGTTAATTAAATCACTATTAGAGATGTCTAATAATAGGTATATGAACCTAACAAAAAATTCATCTGCTTGACTCCACATGTTGAAATACTTAAAGCTCTTCCTACCAACAAAATTACTCAAAGAGTCTTGAATAATATAAGGGGAATGATCAAATAATCCTTCATTATAGAAGTTGGCATATGCATCATTCCTACCCCGAAGCCATTCTTGATTCACCAATACTCTATCTAGCCTGGTATACATCCTAGTGGAGGGGCCCTGCTTGTTGTTCCAACTGTAATAAGAACTAATAGAAGGACAATCCATCAAGGTACAATACTCAATACAGGCTTAAAAATCCTCAATTTCTTCAATGCTAGTTTGTCCACCTAGCCTCTCAGTAGGACTTAACACACAATTAAAATCCCCACATAAGATCCAAGGTTCATTAATAGCATCAACAAAACACTTTAGGTCCACCCAAAGGGCTTTCCTATCAAAAGTATCATTAAAAGCATAGATCATTGTGCAAAAAAAAGGAAGTTGGTGCTAATTTCAGTTACTTCCATATGTATAGATTGAGCACTATAGTGAAGGAATTTGACATGAAAGATATTTGATTTTCATAGTACCCATACTCTTCCTCCATGATGACAAGTGTTAGTTGAGACAGACCATCGATCACACAAATTATTTCTTACAGCATTTAGAGACAAAGGTGTTACTATACCTTTGTCTCAAGGAGACCAAACAAGCTTACTTGATGAGAATGAAGAAACTATTTAACCTTGTTTTGTTTAGATATGATATTTAATCCCATGATATTCCAAAAACCTAAGGTATGCATTACTCCCAGATGGGAGTAACACACTACCTTTAATTATAATTCCAACCTTAGGTGTAGCATTATTTAGGGCATCTATGAAAGTATACTTCCCAAAGGTGGTAGAGGTTTTCCCTGCATTGATAATTTCCTTTCTACTCAATGGATCCCAAGCCTGGCAGGAGTATTAACTTGCTGACATGTACTATCTTTGTTCCAAGAGACCTGCAATTTATGCTGAATCTCCTATGAGGTCTTGGTAGTTTCAGAAGGAGGTTCAACAAGAACTATAGGAGACACTGGTTTGGGATATGTAACAGGCTGAGGATTAGTCACAGCAGGTAGAGGCTTTGAAGGAGCAAGTTTCTTTGGTATCCATTGTTTTGTGGTTAGTGCTGGCAGAATGGGTTTTGACTTAGGTTTTCTACAATTTTCACTCTCATGCCGAGTATCACCATATACTTGACACACGATTGGCTTCCACTCACATTCAACAACCAGTTTGATGATTTGCCCCTCCTCATCCAAAAAATTGACAAATTCAGGCAATTTCTTACCAAAAGGAACCTCAAGTGGGACTCTAGCAAATCCTAACCTAGTTTTCTCTACACTAGAAGCATCACAACGAATATATTTACCAACTAGACCAACAATTTTGGGTAAAAATTTACCCCAATATTTCAACGGCAGGTCTAAGATCTTTACCCACACAGGAACATTCATAACATTTTCTTTTGTGAGCTTAACATTCTCATGCCAACTATGAAATATAAGCGGCTTATTATCAAATAGGTAATCACCCTGCATAAGAATAGCTTGCATACTAGCTTCATTTGAAACCGAACAAAAAAGATACCATCAGGAAGGAACGACACCTTATCAATAGGATAATTTGCTCAGATTCGGCACACAAGTACTTCAACAATGTCCCATGGAGGATTAGCTCTAAGTATGAAATAGTAGACCAATGTCTTCCAGTAATTTAGTTCTTCCTGAACATCCTCAGCTGTAAATTGCATCAAATCACTTGGTTCTTCTACAATCTTCTCAAGAAGGGTCTTCTTTTTCCCTTGAACAATCCACTCTTCCTCTGTTTCATCAACCTCAAGATGTTCCAGATCAAAGGGAGCAACACCAGTGATTTCATTAACACTCTTCGTCTTACTGATTTCCGATTAAACTTAACCTTTATTATTTTTTGATTTTTATTGCTAGATGAAGAAGCAGGCAACGTATTTTTGTGATTTTGTAATGAATTTGATGCAGAACGATGAACGAATGTCGGTGGATTACGAACAACAGTTGAGTCTTCCTACATCAAGAGTTATTAATCTCAATCTACAATAAGCTTTGATTTGTTGTAACATAACTTCAGTATTAATCACATAACTTCATGCTTACAGACATTCTAGTAATCCAGATAGAATACTGGACTGCAGTAACCAAAGCCTCAGTGATCAATCTGACAAAGGCAAAGCATTTCCTTAATCGAGCATATTCTCTCCTTTGTAATACTCCCAATTACTTGAATCGCAACCAGGCAAACAGTTTTTATAACACATACGAGCATATACGCATTGTTCAAATAGGTCTTTGGTGATTCTCATCCTGTTCTCCATATATATATATATATAAACATTTTTCCGAGTATGTAATTCCCATTTTGTTCAATTTTTTAGAGTCGTAATCTCCCCGATAAAGCAACCAAACAATAAAGGAATGCTTAGGAATAATAATTTTGTTCCAGATCCCCTTAGCCCAAGCTACTTTCTCACTGTCATTCTGAGTGAGGCATTGGTATCCTTTTGATGTAGAGTATTCCTCTCCATCTGCCAACCATTCCCCTTGAGAATAAGCAGGTTTAAAGATCTTTTTCACCTCATGTATTTTTCTCTATGCCCAAGAGTTATAACCAGTTGGATGGTAGTCAAACCAAGGCACATTTTTAATATAAATTTTATCCACCCACTGAATCCAATATTTGTTTTTTTGCTACCCACCACACCAGCTTCCCAACAGCTGCTATGTTCCACTACTTTGTGTCAATGATACCTATATCACCGTACTCTTTCCCTTTACAAAGAATGTTCCAAGCTACCAAGAGGGCTTTGGTATAAGCATCACCACCTTCCCATAAGAAATTCCTACAAAGGACTTGAATTCTATCAAGCACCCCCATAGGCAAGATAAACAGTTGAGTCCAGTAATTATGGATGGTGGCAAGGACGGACTTACCAGTACAGTCTATCAGTATAAGAGAATTTCCTCTAATTCTTGCTAAAGATCCTATCCACAAGAATATTACAATCAATTTTGGATAACCTCTTGATGAAACTTTGGACACCCAAATATTTAAAAGGTAAAGAACTCTTCTTAAACCCTGTATTAGTCAAAATGGTGTCTTCCATGTCAGAACCAATGCCATTCAAGATAATATCAGACTTTTCATTGCTTATTTGTAGATCAAAGACTCCATAGAAACAATTGAAAACTTCTATAAAGATGAAAACAGAGCTTAAGTCACCTTTATAGAATAGAAGCAGGTAATCAGCAAACATAAGATGGGTTAGAACCTAATATTTTTGCATAAAGGGTGATATTTAAAACCAGGCCTGCAACAAGCCTCCTCCAATAATCTACTCAAGTATTCCATACACAGAGTAAATAAAAGAGGAGAAATGGGATCTCCTTGTCTAAGCCCTCTTTTCCGTTGGAAGAACCCATGTGATTGACCATTAAGCACAATAAAGAAGGAGGTGGTAGTTACACACTGCATGATGCACTCAACAAACATAGGGGGAAATCTTAGGATATTTAACATTTATTGAACAAAACTTCATTCAATGGAGTCATAAGCCTTCCTTAGATCTACCTTCATCATACACCTAGGAGACACACTCTTTCTAGTATATAGTCTCACTAAATCCTGGCTAATTAGAATATTACCTATGAAGCTTCTACCTTTAATGAAAGCATATTGGAAAAGATTAACAATTTGAGGTAAGACATCAGCCATTCTGTTCCAAAAGAGTTTAGATTTGACTTTATAAACAGTGTTGCAACAAGATAGAGGCCTAAATTCCTTAACAGAAGAAGGATTATTGATAATGCAATAAACTAGGTCGTTAATATACTAGAATTAAGCTACCAAATTAACAATTTCTAAGCCAAACTATACTCTAGACTACTCTAAATGATAAAGTAATATAGTGCAAGTAAGGGTCGAACCCAAGAGAAGGTCTTTTAAGCTAAAAACTTGAAATGTAAACTATTGACTATTAAAGACAAGATTATAAACAAACAATGGTTATTCACAATGGCAAACAATAGAGAGACATGAAAAGGGGGGTTTTTGAGTTGATTGGTAACATGGAACAAAGTAAAATTTGCAAACTTAGTCTAACAAGCAATATGACAAACACTTGGTGAGTAAGATGATTCAATAATTAAGAGAACTTGGTGCAATCCTACAAGTTCCAACTTTTCTCAAAGCAAGACTCTTTTCTCTCTAGTTTTCATTTACCCAACAACAATCCTCAAGCAAGTGATTACCACTATCTAAGCCAACAATGATAATCCTACTTCAACTACAAATTCTAACATTAAACCATGTAAGAATTGTAACCAAGAGCATGAAGAACAAAACCAAGAGGAAAGTAAATGGGATATCACAAAGATATGTTTAAACCAACAAATCCTATGATACAATCAATTTCTACTCACAAAGGTTGATACTTTAAACCAAGATAACAACAATCATGAGATGCTTCAACAAGTTATTACAAAAGCAAGCAACTTTGCAACAACAACCAATAGATGAATGAAAAAGAGGCAAGGGTAATTACTTCTCACAAAAAAACATTCATCATGTCATTAGAACTTAGAAATTGAAACAAATGAAAGAGTAGAGATTAAGGAGTCAATACAATGATAAAGATGGTAACTTGCAATGGATTACACCAAGTAGGGAAGAATTAGCCTTCCATAGTCTTCATAAAACCCAAAAACAAAGAAAGATTACAACTTGAATGCCAAATAAATTGTTCTTGCTACTACAAATTTCTAGAGATTATTCAATGCTTAGGTGATAACTAGGTCTTCAAACATGAGGGGTATTTATAGGGCTGCACGAAATTCTAGGGTAATACGGGATTTGGGCTTAAATTTAAGCCAACGGGCTTAATAAAAGTCACGAGCACAGCACAACGGCAGACTGCCGGCTGAATGGCAGACTGCTGTGGATGGTGGCAGTCTGCCAAATTGCCTGAAACGAATTATTTCTTCACTTCCTCAACATGAGTTCTTCACTACTTAGCCTTCATGCTTCCTAACAAGGAATGTCGGCTCCGTAACTGGTTCATATAAGGTCGTCTCCGCGTGATTGCTTGTCTACTAGTGTGGCTAGAGGCTCGCTCTTGGGATTCCGGGTTCTATCCTCATACGAAGCTCCACACATGAATCAAAACGCATTAGTTATGACAACCATCGGGACGGGAAGATTAACTCTTGATTCCGACAAAAAGACCCTTAATTAAAAGCATAATTGGCCTAAGAAGGCCCTAGTGACTCGACACTTCTTGACTCTATCAAACTCCCCCACACTTGGACTTTTGCTCGTCCCGAGTAAAACTCAAAGAAAGCATTCGGCAAGTCCATAAGCGGGTGTGGGTTTTGAATGATCACTCTTCCCTCACCTCTTCCTTCTTATATCTCCCTCTTGAACTACCACCAATTAAAGATAAAATCTAGACTCAAAGGTGACACACTCTCTTCTCTCACTCGCCCTCCTTATATCATCCCTCTCACAAGACACGACACGACACACTCCAACTCCGACTCATCACTTCACAACCACTCTACTTATCACTCCAAAACAAAGATGGTCACTCTTGCCTTATCCCAAGGCAATAGCAAAGTGACCTCTCATCCTCCTATCAACCACAACTCATCACTACTTATAACACCCCCTTATCACTCCATAAAAATGCAAGATTATGCTACTTGGTTGGCCAAACACCCTTAAGAATCAACAACTCAAGTAGCCAATCGGGAAAACCACCAATTTGAAGCAAATTGTTGTGACACAAAAAGAAATTAAGTCCTAGAACTAGCCTCCTTCCTTGACCCTCCTTATCACTCCTTTCTTGTCCCTCCATATTTTTGGTGTGACAATTTTCAATTTTTCAATTTTTTTTTTTTTTTTTTTTTTTTTTTTTTTTTTTTTTTGATTTTTTTGTTGAAAATCCCTCATTTTGCTTAAGGCGCCCTTTCGGGTTTTCACCTTAACTTTTCCTTACCTCTCATGGTGGCTCGCAACTCATTTCTTCATTTTGCCCGGAATGCCCTTTCGGGTTTTCATTCCGTCCTCGGCCACCTTTTCCAATCTTGCCTAGGTGCCCACCCTTGTGGGTTTTCACCTAGCCAAGAATTTTTTTTTTTTTTTTTTTTTTTTTTTTTTTTTTTTTTTTTTAACATTAAACAATCAAGAAGTTTACATATATTACAATTCATATTCCTCCCCCACACTTACATTCCACATTGTCCTCAATGTGGAGGAGGTCACAAACTTTGCTTCAAAAGTGAGAACCGGAGGCACCCCCTTGATCATCGGTGCCTTGGTTCTTCCATCTTCTTTCTCTTCTTTCTCTTTCTCTTGTGGCCCGGGCATATCTTTGGTCCACATCTTCTTGGGTGATAGAGGGTGGGATTGTGGGGTTAAGAGACATGCCAAAAAGACCACTAACTATCCCAAGTGTGTCCTCTTGGGTCCTAGCATCATAGTATGAATCTTGGACATACTCTTGATATCTTTCATTTTGGACCCCAAATTGGTGGTCCATTTGGCCTCTCCACTCATTTTGCTCTTTCCACATGTTTGCATTTGTCGTCATTGTTTGATCAAGTTGTTGTTGCCAACGACGGTTAGCCTCTTGGTTAGCAATCATTTCCCTCATCATAGCCGTTTGGTTTGTTGCGGCCTCCTCTATCAACTTCCCTCTATCATCAACCACACTTCTCCATTGATCTAGATTCTCCAATCTCGGCGTTTGTTGTTGTTGCCAAGAATGGAGATTCTCCACACGCCCACTTATGGTAGTGAAAACCTCTCTTGTCTCTTTGAAATAATCGTACATGTTTTGTTGCCAAGGAGCAACCGGGTCATGAGAGCTCCCTTCCGCTTCATACATAGGGGTGTCCAAGTCCACGGGAGGGGCATTTGGTGCCTCCTCTTCATACTCATTGGAGGCAAAGTCCGATATATCCATCCGACAAAAGAAATGCCTACCATGGGTGCCACTTGGCAAAGGAGAGTTTTTAGGCCTTGGAAGCCTCAAATACTTTTGCTTGTCGGGGCCCAACCAATAACCTCTAAGGGGGTTTTGCCTTACTTTCTTGAACATCTTACACTCCTCAAGAACAATATCATTGTACAAGGGAAGACCCTTAGTCTTGAAAATGTCTTGGGATTCATCAATGTCCCCCTCAAAGTGTGCAACAAAGAAGGTGATTGCTCCCCCACAATTGATACTCCCTCCCGAACTTTTGGTCTTGTGAACCATGCATGCATCAATAAAAAGTTGTACCCAATCGGGCACTCCTACCCCCTCCGGGAGCATGGTCCACATGGTAGTTCGGATCTTTGCATTGACCTTAGTGGGCTCTCCTATGGCATAGAAGATGGTGGTTATGAAGCGGGTGAGTAGTTGCACAACGGGGTTGGTGCAATAAGAGATCATGTTGTCATATTTGGCATTTGCGGATCCTACAATCTCGGTCCAAGCCGCATCACTCCTTTTCCCAAGCATGAGAATGGGAGATGGGGCTTTTGAAATTCCCAAGACCTCCCTCACTTGAGTATGGGTAAGGGTGTGCCACTTTCCACTCACTCTAAACCGGATTTTTTTCTCTCTTCCCTCCGCTACATTACACTCCGTCAAGGTGGAAAGGAACTCTCGGGTAAAGGAGGTATAGGTGTAATCCCATAACTCATCATCAAAGAATGCCTCTAGGCCCACCTTAGCAAGCATAGCCCGGGCTAGGGTGCCCATGCCTAGGTAGTTTAGGGTGGGGGGGTCAAGGAACCAGGTGGTTTTGATTGGTTGTTTTTGGTGTAGGCCGAGTTTTTGAAAGATTTTTAATTGGTTTGCATCTAACCCTTCCTCCCTGTAAAAATTGGTTCCACCACATCTTCAATCTCCTCTACAACCCTTTTCTTAGATGGCCTTCGGAATGGGTTTAACCTTGACATTCTTGTACCTACAAAGAAAATTGATACAACACAAACAATACAAAATATGGCACTCAAAAATTTTTCACTCTTTGGGACAATTCACCAAACACTTGGTGTGCACTAGCTCAAGAAGATGTTCAAAAGCTTGTGTTTGGTGTTTGTCTTGCCTCACCCAGAAAGTTTTACCACCAACAACAACTATAACATCAAGAGACAACAATTAATCCAACTAATTCACTAAAACAAGGCTAAATTCGGATTATAAGAGAGCAAGAAAATGAAAGTTGAGTTTGGTTGTTATACCTCCCCGAATTCCATAAAATAATGCTCCTTGTTGCTCCTAGTTGCTCAAAAACCCGTCCTAAACCCTTGAATTCCAATCTTGAAGCTTGAAATTTGAGGTCTTGAAAGCTAGGGTTCTTCAAAATTTTGGGGAAAAATTCTGATTTTTGGTGGAATCAGAGGTATTTGGTGTTTGTGAGGGAAGGATTGAGGCCAAAAGATTGAAGGATTGAAGATTTGATGAATGTTGGGAGGGATTTTGAGTGATTTTGGGTGGAAAAAGGGATGAGAGTTGTTGTTGTTCTTCGAAAATCTGAAATAAGGGAGTTGGGTTTGTTGTTTCGTGGTTAAGATTAGCAAAAATCGCACTGTAGCAGAAACGGCAGACTGCTGTGGCAGACTGCCGAGGGGTTTGGCAGTCTGCCAAAATCCCTGATTTCACAATTTTTTTCGTTAGCTAAATTTTGGTATAAAACCAAAATTTAGCTCAATAAGCTTCACCTCATCCTTGCTCTTTCCCTTGACACGTTCCCATTCAAATCTTTTTCCACATTTCCGTCACTTCACTAATGACACGCCTTCCGAGGTGATGTAAAAATCGACTTCACACTTCATAGAATGATTAGTAACTTCATGAATGTTAATGCCATTTATTAACAAGAATGTAAATAACGGAATGAGAAATGACGTGAATGTAAATTCTATCTATGAAAAGGGGGAAATCCTACACTAAAAGAGAATATTTACAAATTTGTGCCGTATTTTTAACGTCGATGGCTCGACTTAGTCAATGTTGGAGAATCAATCTTTGTAAATTGGATCTTCTAAAAGAAGATCCTCTTCGCCTTGTAGCTCGATTCCTTTGTAGTAATGTTTCACCCTTTGCCCATTTACCTTTATAACTTTTCCTGAGGTTGGGTCTTCTACCTCCAATGCTCCGTGGGGAAAAACTTTCTTCACTTTGTAAGGCCCATACCACTTCGACCTTAGCTTGCCGGGAAAATTCTTGAGACGACTTTGAAAAACCAACACATCTTCTCCCTTTTTGAAAAGTCTTCTTGTGACCATCTTGTCATGCCAAGACCGAGCCTTTTCCTTGTAGATGCTAGCATTGTCATAGGCATTGTGCCTAAGCTCTTCCAATTCTTGGATTTGAAGCTTCCGGTGCAATCCCGCCTCATCGACATTTTGATTAAAAGCTTTGATTGCCCAATAGGCTTTGTGCTCCACTTCTACGGGAAGGTGGCATCCCTTCCCATAAATTAGCCTATATGGGGACATGTCGATTGGGGTCTTATAAGCCGTTCTATAAGCCCAAAGAGCATCTTCAAGCCTCTTGCTCCAATCCTTTCGGTCGGGATTGACCGTTCTTTCCAAGATGTGTTTAACCTCCCGGTTAGAGACTTCCGCTTGGCCATTTGTTTGGGGGTGATATGCCGTAGAAACTTTGTGAAGCACACCATATTTTTGAAGCAAGGTTGAGATCACCTTGTTACAAAAATGAGTCCCCCTATCACTCACAATGGCTTTTGGGAAGCCGAATCTTGAAAATATATTGCTTTTGACAAATGCTTGCACCGTCTTTGCATCATCACATTTCGTGGGGATGGCTTCCACCCACTTAGACACGTAATCGACCGCCAAGAGGATGTAGATGTATCCATAGGAATTAGGGAATGGCCCCATGAAGTCTATTCCCCAAACATCAAAAATTTCCAAGTAGAGCATCGGTTGTTGGGGCATTTCATTCCTACGTGATATGTTGCCAAAACGTTGGCATCTATCACAAGTAGTAACGAAAATATGAGCATCTTTAAACAACTTGGGCCAATAGAACCCGCACTCAAGGATTTTACGTGCCGTTCTATGAGGCCCAAAGTGACCCCCACAAGCGTACTCATGGCAATGCTTTAGGATGGATGGAATTTCTACATCCGGCACACAACGTCGGATGACTTGGTCTTGACACATTTTCCATAAATATGGCTCATCCCATATATAGAATCTAGAATCGGACTTGATCTTGTTCCTTTGACTAGATGAAAGTGAGGTGGGAAACTTCTTGGTGACCATGTAATTGACAAGGTTGGCATACCAAGGCTCAACGGCCTTCATGGAGTAAAGGGATTCATCTGGTAAGCTACCGTCAACTACCCCCCATAGTCTTCACGAGATCTTCATTGATGTGAAGCCTACTCAAATGGTCGGCCACCACATTAGCACTCCCTTGTTTGTCCTTGATCTCTATGTCAAACTCGCTCAACAAAAGCACCCATCTCATGAGTCTTGCCTTGGTGTCTTTCTTGTCTACAAGTTGCCTTATAGACTTATGATCGGTATAGATGATGACCTTTGCACCCAAGAGATAAGCCCGGAATTTTTCAATGGCATACACCACCGCTAAAAATTCCTTTTCCGTGACGGTGTAGTTCCGTTGAGCGTCATTCAAGAGTGAAGAAGCATATTGGATCACATATGAAGCTTTGTCATCTTTTTGTCCCAACACGGCTCCAATGGCAAAATCGCTTGCATCGGTCATGATCTCAAAAGGCCGATCCCACTTGGGTGCTTGAATGATTGGGGCCGATACAAGTCTTTCCTTCAACAAGTCAAATGCTTCCCTACAATGATCATCAAACACGAACTCTACATCCTTGTGCAAAAGTTTGCACAAGGGGTTAGCTATTTTGGAGAAATCCTTAATAAACCTTCGATAAAAACCCGCGTGTCCCAAGAACGATCTCACGTCTCGAGTATTAGATGGATACGGTAAGGTTTTAATCACATCCACCTTTGCCATATCCACCTCAATCCCTCTTTTCGACACTATGTGTCCTAACACGATTCCACTACTCACCATTAAGTGACACTTTTCAGAATTTAAAACGAGGTGAGAGTCTATGCATCGTGATAGGACCATAGCGAGATGGTCTAGACACGAGTCAAATGAGTCTCCATGAATGGTGAAGTCATCCATGAAGACTTCCAAAATACGCTCCACATAGTCCGAGAAAATGCTCATCATGCACCGTTGGAAAGTGCCGGGGGCATTGCACAATCCAAAGGGCATGCGGCGGTAAGCTTAAGTACCAAATGGGCAAGTGAAGGTTGTTTTGGATTGATCCTCCGGGTGAATGGGGATTTGAAAATACCCGGAATATCCATCCAAAAAACAATAGTACTCTTTCCCACCTAACCTCTCTAGCATTTGATCTAGAAAGGGTAGGGGGAAATGGTCCTTCCAAGTGACTTGGTTGAGGCGGCGATAATCAATACACACCCTCCATCCCGTTTGCAAACGGGTGGGGATCAATGCCCCTTGAGTGTTTTTGACTACCGTCCCTCCCTTCTTTGGCACAACTTGAGTAGGACTTACCCATTGGGAGTCACTAATTGGAAAGATAATACCCATTTGGAGAAGTTTGATAACTTCTTCCTTGACAACTTCCATCATAGGTGGATTAAGCCTCCGTTGTGGTTGCCGAACGGGTTTTGCATCCTTTTCCAATCGAATTTTGTGCATGCAAGTGCTTGGGCTTATCCCCTTGATGTCCGCGATGCTCCACCCGAAAGCTTCCTTGTACTTGTGCAAAACATCCACCAATCTCCTTTCTTGATCACCCTCAAGTTGGTTTGAAATTATGAGGGGTAGAGTGTTATTTGCCCCAAGAAAGACGTATTTCAAGTGGTCGGGAAGTGGTTTTAGATTGGGGGTGGGTGGCTTAATGATGGATGGAAGTGGTCTTTCAAGGGAGGCTTCTAAGGGAAGGAATTTGGGGTAGCTAGGATTTGTCTTTAAGCAAAACAAGTATTCGTGGAACAGGGGATTTGGCAGACTGCCATGGGTATGGCAGACTGCCATGGCAGACTGCGGTTTGTCCGGCAGACTGCCGTGGCAGACTGCGGTGGGGTTCGGCAGACTGCCAGAATCCCTGATTCCGCCCTCTATCTTCTCCATTTGATCTTCTTCAAGGGTTATTTCTTCCTCTAACTTGTTGACATAATCCTGCACATCATTAGACAACAAAAACCGCAACCCTTCTTTCTCGACATTGTTAGTGAGGGCCACTTCAAGTGGATCCCTATGACTCAATTGGTAAACACGATTTGCCAAAGGCTCAATTTTGTCAAGAAAGTAGCAAAAACTCAAGTCATCATTCTTCTTCATTGTTTCATACACATTATACTTCAACGTTTTTCCTTCAAATTCCATGGTCAAATTTCCATCATACATGTCAAGCTTGGTTTTGGAGGTTCTCATAAAAGGCCTCCCTAGCAAGAGGGGTGTAGCCTTGGAGTCCGGCTCCATGTCCAAAACATAAAAGTCGGCCGGGAAAATGAATTTATCAACCTCTACCAACACATCTTCTACAAGACCTTTGGGGTGAATTGTAGAGCGATCCGCCAATTGGATCACAACATTGGTCTTAGACAAGGGAGGCAATTCTAAGGTCTCATAAATGGAATAAGGCATGACATTAATAGAGGACCCCGAGTCTAGCATAGCTCTAGCAAAATCTTTGCCTCCAATTGAGCACGGTATAGTTAGCATGCCCGAGTCATCACACTTTTTGGGAAGATTTTGTTTGAAAATGGCCGAGACATGCCTACTAACCGTGACCCTTTCTACTCCTTTCCTTGGCTTCCGCTTAGGGGTGCAAAGTTCTTTGAGAAACTTTGCATACCTAGGAACAGTTTTGATGATAGTAAAAAGAGGGATGTTGACCTCACATTTCCTAAAAGTTTCATAAAGATCGGTGTCTTTATCAAACTTCTTGGGATTTGTGAGGGCACTAGGAAATGGTACCTCCGGTTCATATTCCTTTTCAATCTCTTGGAGTGAATCCTTTGTGTTGGTGCTTCCTTCCTTTCCTTTGTCAATGCTCAAAGGACTCCTATCTTTTTCCTCATTAGCTTTTGAAGATGATCCTTTCCCTTGTTCAACCACAAGTTCCTCTTCAATTTGATCTTCAACCTCAATAACCCTTTCTTGTGACTTGCCCCTTCTCTTCTTCTTGGGAGGGAATTCTAAAGTTCTCCCCTTTCTCAATGTCATGGCACTAGCATTCTCTCTAGGAGGAAATGTAGTGGAGGGAATAGAAGTTGAGGTCCTTTGATTTTTCTTGGCAAGTTCTTGGGCAATTTGGCCAAGTTGGACTTCTAGGTTGGCAACCTTGGCATCACTAACATTCTTATCGGCATCAATCTTGTCAAGCCTCTTGTTTGTTTTGACTTGCTCTTGCAAAATGTTTTTAAGCAAGTCTTGAACACTTGGTTCCTTTTGAGAATTGTTGTTACCTTGATTGCCAAATTGGGATGATTGACCTTGGTTTTGGTTTCTACCTTGGTTGTTGAAAGTCCCATTCCTATTCCCTTGAGAGTTTGAACCTTGACCTTGTCGGGAATTTTGGTCCCTCAAGTGGTTGAATTGACCATTCACAAAACTCTTTGAGGTGTCACCACCCCAACCAAGTCTAGGATTGTCTCTACTCCCAACATTGTAAGTATTGCCACTAGGGTCATAATTGTAGTATCCTCCCCCTTGAGGATTTCTAGCATTGTAATTCCCATACCCCATTGCACTTACATTCTCCTTGCTTATTCCTTGCTCTTCCATGATGGGACAAGTTTCCATTGGGTGTGGCCCTTGACAAAAATTACACTCCACATTAGATCCTTGTGCTCCTCCTTGATTGTTCCCCACTAGTTGAGCAACCATTTTTGTGAGATCATCCACGGTTTTCTCAAGCTTGTGGGTAGAAGGAGAAGGTGTCTCAATGGAGTTAAGAGTCTTTGACCCTCGGCTTCTTCCATAGTTCCTTGTGCTAGCGGCCAACCTTTCTATGATCTCATTTGCCTCCGCCATGGAATAGTTGTCAACTCCACCACCCGTAGCGGAATTAACCATGATTTGGTATTGTTGTGTAAGACCATCACAAAAGTTGACCAAAAGGTCATCACCACTAAGGCCATGGTAAGGACATTGAGCAACTAACTTTTTGAATCTCTCCCAATACTCATATAAGCTCTCACTTGCATCTTGCTCCGGAGAGGTGATGGCTTTCTTTGCATGGTTATGTCTTGAGTCGGGGTAGTATTTCTCAAGAAAAGCCGCTTTCATGTCCTTCCAAGTATGGATTGTACCCGGTTGAAGGTAAAACAACCAATCTTTTGCCCTATCTTGAAGTGAAAATGGGAAAGCTCTCAACTTAAATTGATCTTCCGTGACACCATTTGGAATGGCACCTTCACACATCATATGGAATTCGGAAAGATGGCGATTTGGGTTATCTCCCGCATGTCCATGAAACCTTGGGAGGTTGTGAATGAAATAGCCCTTCAATTCAAAGTTGGCATTAGCCCCCATGGGTGGGTAGGCTATGCAAAGAGGTTGAGTGTCATAATTCCTTGCCCGGAGCTCCCTAATGGTTCTAGTATCATTCGCCATTGAAGGGTATTCCACTTCAATTGGCTCTACGTCAATAGGATCTTCTTCAATAGGGGCTTCTAAAGGTGGTTCTTCTACTCTATGTTCTCGTTGTGCTCTTTGGTATCAAGGGTTAGTAAATAACCATGAATAGGCTCCAAAAGCGTCTTCTTCCACAGGAGTTGATTCACCGTGTTGTGGGGAACCAAACATAAACCTTCGCACTAAGCAAACAAGTTAGAACTTCCTATTACTTCTAACAACAAGAGGAGTAATAAAACAACTAAACATAAATTCACAAACTCAAGTTCTAGCTATGTTGCCCTTCCCCGGCAACGGCGCCAAAATTTGATAATGCAATAAACTAGGTCGTTAATATACTAGAATTAAGCTACCAAATTAACAATTTCTAAGCCAAACTATACTCTAGACTACTCTAAATGATAAAGTAATATAGTGCAAGTAAGGGTCGAACCCAAGAGAAGGTCTTTTAAGCTAAAAACTTGAAATGTAAACTATTGACTATTAAAGACAAGATTATAAACAAACAATGGTTATTCACAATGGCAAACAATAGAGAGACATGAAAAGGGGGGTTTTTGAGTTGATTGGTAACATGGAACAAAGTAAAATTTGCAAACTTAGTCTAACAAGCAATATGACAAACACTTGGTGAGTAAGATGATTCAATAATTAAGAGAACTTGGTGCAATCCTACAAGTTCCAACTTTTCTCAAAGCAAGACTCTTTTCTCTCTAGTTTTCATTTACCCAACAACAATCCTCAAGCAAGTGATTACCACTATCTAAGCCAACAATGATAATCCTACTTCAACTACAAATTCTAACATTAAACCATGTAAGAATTGTAACCAAGAGCATGAAGAACAAAACCAAGAGGAAAGTAAATGGGATATCACAAAGATATGTTTAAACCAACAAATCCTATGATACAATCAATTTCTACTCACAAAGGTTGATACTTTAAACCAAGATAACAACAATCATGAGATGCTTCAACAAGTTATTACAAAAGCAAGCAACTTTGCAACAACAAGCAATAGATGAATGAAAAAGAGGCAAGGGTAATTACTTCTCACAAAAAAACATTCATCATGTCATTAGAACTTAGAAATTGAAACAAATGAAAGAGTAGAGATTAAGGAGTCAATACAATGATAAAGATGGTAACTTGCAATGGATTACACCAAGTAGGGAAGAATTAGCCTTCCATAGTCTTCATAAAACCCAAAAACAAAGAAAGATTACAACTTGAATGCCAAATAAATTGTTCTTGCTACTACAAATTTCTAGAGATTATTCAATGCTTAGGTGATAACTAGGTCTTCAAACATGAGGGGTATTTATAGGGCTGCACGAAATTCTAGGGTAATACGGGATTTGGGCTTAAATTTAAGCCAACGGGCTTAATAAAAGTCACGAGCAACAAAGACAACGGCAGATCGCTGCATTTGAATGCCGGATCGCGTGGAGATGCCTGCTGAATGGCAGATCTTTGTGGATGGTGGCGATCGCCAAATTGCTCGAAACGAATTATTTCTTCACTTCCTCAACATGAGTTCTTCACTACTTAGCCTTCATGCTTCCTAGCAAGGAATGTCGGCTCCGTAACTGGTTCATGTAAGATCGTCTCCGCGTGATTGCTTGTCTACTAGTGTGGCTAGAGGCTCGCTCTTGGGATTCCGGGTTCTATCCTCATACGAAGCTCCACACATGAATCAAAACGCATTAGTTATGACAACCATCGGGACGGGAAGATTAACTCTTGATTCCGACAAAAAGACCCTTAATTAAAAGCATACTTGGCCTAAGAAGGCCCTAGTGACTCGACACTTCTTGACTCTATCAATTATCAATCTTAGGCACCAGTACCAAATTAGTACTATTTACCTGCTTAAGAAGTTGTCTAGACAAAAAGAAATCCTTCATTGCTCTGCAAACATCAGTCCGAATGATTTTTCAGCTTGTTTTAAAGAAGCAGCTAAAATAATCATCTAGACCAGGGCTTTTATCATCAGGGACAGAGAAAATCACTTGCTTAATTTTATCCACAATAGGCATTTTTTTTACCCTATCGGTTATGCTATGACTTTAGTTTTTCAATTGTTTGTTGATATCTTCGTTTTGACTGTTTGGATAGACAATCCATTGTTTTAGAATAATCGATATTAGTACTCCCTTCGTTCTGATCATTTGTTACCTTTAATTTTGTCACAAGGATCAAGGAAAGGAGATCATTTGCTGTGATTATTAGTGGATGACAAGTGGATCATAATGATGAATATATGATCAAATTATAAAAAATCTTCCTAATATAGAAAGGTAGACAAATAAACGAGACACACTAAAATGCAATAATAGGTAAACAAATGACCTTGACTGAGGGAATACTAAGTAGACCGAGAAAACCGACCGACAGAATAAACCGCCCGTACCCAAATTGAGGACCCGAATATAACAGAAACTCGACCCTATGCAACCCGACCTGAATGTTTATTATCGCAAACTAACAGTTATCCTCAAATACCTTGATAAAAAGTGACCGAAAATGACCCGAACCCGAAATGACCAGCTCAAATTTTTGCAAACCAGAACAACTGAATTCGAATTGACCCAACCTAAATTTGACTCAATAAACCCGTTTGCCAAGTCTAGTACTAATTGTTGCTGAGAATTGTTTGTTTAATTAATGACATGTTTAAGTTAGAGTGATACTTCGGTATAGCGTACTGCAAAGTTAATGTAATGTAATGTGTGGTGTTAAAACTAGTATAATGTGTTGTGTACTAAATTATGTTTATTTAAAGATGGAACATGAAACGAAGAAACATGTGTAGTGTAAGTAGAGTTGGCATAAAGGGTCGCGGGCGCAGCGGTGGCACGGCCCCCACGGACGCGATGCACGACGAGAAAATCGAGGAAGCACGGGCACGACACGGGCTTAAGACGGGCTCCGTCGATTTTCTTGAGAAATCCGTGCCTAGGCACGCATGGCAGACACGGTGGAGCAGCACGCACCAGGCACGACGGGCTTGGCACGGCCCGACACGAAGAATGGCCCGTTGATCATTATTAATTAAACAAAAGGTACATTAATATTTAATAAAACATATATTTAAACCATTAATTATCATTTATTAAATAAAAGGTACTAAAAATATAGCAATTATATAACATTTTTTTTAAATAAAAAAAATATTAAAGCACATTTGCCGGCCCATGGACAAAGCATGAAAAGCCCATGGGCCAGGCACGGCCTGAGCACGAAAATGGCCGTGCCTTGAACGGGCCGCGGAGTAGGGTTGGATCAGTGGGCCTGGCAAGGCACGACACGGCCCGAGGAGCCTAATATCCGTGGCTGGGCCGAGCCAATTTTGGCGGAAGGCACGACGGACTGGCACGCGGACCGGCCTAACATGGCCCATTGCTTACTATAAGGGTAAGTCCCGCAATTAGGGATGGATAGTCCCACCCTTACCCTCTGTATATCTTTTTTTTTCCTTGGTAAAATGTAAGAATTTCATTAATAATTGAAGGCTAATTACAATATCACACCATACATCACAATTTCAATACCCAAATTACTAATGGCAAAGCTGGGCTTATAATCAGCCTATCTCCCAATCAACCTCACCTTTGATTAGAGGTGGTCAAATGCGGGCTTAGGCTGGTCATGGGTCGGACTCATTTAAATTTTTGGCCCACGGACAAGCGGGTTAGTGGGTTTGGAACGGGGTAATGGGCTGGACCTTTGTATTTTGCTTAAAATGCCTTGTCAGTACGCGCTTATTTTACGGGTGGAATTGTTGGGGTTGGTGTCCTTAACAGTTAGTGCAAGGACTTATAAACCTCTAAAAGGATCAAAGGGCATACTTTTGGTATTATTATCAGTTGATCCACGTTTATCAATAACGGTTGGCTTGCTAGATAAGTTTGACGTTATTGTCATACAGATGGCGGTGATCAACTGGTCCCTAAAAGTCACACCTATAGGATACGTTCGAGAGATGTGACGGTATGAAAATACTGTCATGTAGATGCCAAAATTGACTAACCAGTTAGTCCGAGTTATTTGACTATTAATTAGTCAAAAAATGTGATGTTGAGATATTATATTTAATACGGATTAAATTATATGGGCTAAGGCGAATTAACCAGTTAATTCGTAAAATCAAATATAAGCGATTTATATTTGATTAATGTATATTGAATAAATTATACAATATCGTCTTTGTCGGACATGTATTAATACTTTAACTAACCCGTATTATTAGTTAATGTTTTAATAGCCGATAACCGATGACGATTTATAATGAAACCGTGTCATATACATTTAGCGGATTTCGGGTCGGACCATGAGTTAAACTTAAGGAGAAAATGGAAGCCCATTTCCTCCTTGATCCACTCGGCCAAACCGAGATTAGGAGAACAAAAGGAGAGCTCCTCCTCTTGTTTAACCTAATCATCATTAGTGAATTAAAATTAGGGTTTTGGAGATTAAGTTTTCTCTGAAACCGAGATCTCACATCTCGAGAAAAACTCACATCAAGTTCTCCCAATATTGCAAGGCAATCGGAGAACACCTTCTAGCACAAGGGCATTTCTCGGACAAATCTTGGGTGCAACAATTAGGAGGGAATCTCGTTTGATTTCTGTTCTTTACGCCGTGCATCAAAGGACCCGAGGTTAATTCTTGTTCCTTATCGTTTCTCTATTGTATTTATGTTTTATGACGATAATCACATGTTAAATTTACGTTATAGTCCTAAATTTAAAGGGTCTTATACGGATATTACCCCTCAAATGGTATCAGAGCGAGGCCACGTAAATTTTTCTATGTGTTTTTCATAAAAACGTTTTGAGACGATCTTGGATTGTCTAGAAAACCGTGAGGCAGCAATTTTTTTTCTCTCGGCTGAATTTTTTTTGCTGTTGCGTTTTCGTGCCTTGAAAACCGTACGGCCAAACATGTTTTGCGGCTGTTTTTGTTTACGTTTTCGTTTTGTTCTTTTACATATCGTTGTTTTATACAGAGATTATAACAATATGTCAAGTTTTGTCAATTGTTAAATTGTTTTGATGCGTTTTTGATCAAAATTGCAATTGATTTTGTCTCGACAAACTGTTTTCACGAGGGTTTTGAAATTTTCAGCCATGTGTGCATTCGATCGAGCGTATTTCTACTCGATCGAGTGCTATTTCTGTCTTGTTTTTGATCGATCGAGTCCCTGTTGTACTCGATCGACCCCCTTTCAAAACCCCACTGCTCGATCGAGTTGTCCTCGTACTCGATCGAGTAGATTTGCTGATAAAGGTACTCGATCGACCACCAGTTTAGTCGATCGAGCACTTTCTGTTTGGCAACCCTCTCGATCGACTTGCAGTTCAGTCGATCGAGCCCTTTTTGTTCCTCGATCGAGCACCTGTGTCCCTGGATCGAGGGATTTCTGTTTTGACAGCTTTGAAAATTTATTCCTTTTGCTTTAAATTTTCTTTTGGCTACAATATGTACTTTATACGGATATTGTACACTCGCTATGATTGTGAAACGGTTCACACACGTACCATTAAGTTATTTTAAAGCGTATTTAAAGTAACGGATTGTAATGGATTAAAATTAAATGATAGAAGCGGTTTTATCACATGAATTTTAATCATTAAAAGGTGGTTTGGATAAATTTAACATAATTACGGAATTATGTCACGAATGAATTTGTTTTAGTTGATGCATTTTTATTTATCGTTAATTTTGAATGCTTGTGAATGCCTCTTATTACGTATTTAATTTTACAATCTGTTGTAACTTAGTGTGGCCTTAGTAGAACGTGTTACCGTAATGATGGAACACGGTCTTGGTTGTATTTTGAGATCTCGTATCTCCGTTTTGGATTTTTCACTTGTAATTACAGTTTTAATTAGAATGTAAATAGGTTTATATTTGTAATTTTAAATTGTAATTTTTGAGAAGACCAAAGATGGAGACCGGATGCTCACTCCCGCTACATGGATCAAGATGGAACATCAAGACAAGCTTCTCGGGTCCAACGGTGGATTCCAAAGTTGTTTTATGTTTTATTTTTCTAGGATAGGCCATACTAGGAATTTTTATTTACGTATTGCATTTCATTCATTTATTTTTCGTAACGATAATATGCATCATATTCCGCCTAAAAACCAAACCACCTAATTATTGCATGAAAACTGACACATATAGAGGTCACGAGTTAGTTTTCTTTTGACATTCTCATGTCACACGATCATGCTAAGCCATCACCTAAATTGATTCATTCACGCAGACGCTAGTTATTCGTTCACTTAAAATGAATTAAAACTTAGTTGATGGGATCTTCCTCGTATAAACCAAAATTGAGAACGGTCTTTATAGGTCAAACTCCAATGAGTCCCTTCTTCGTCGGTAGGCATAATATGACCCCTTCTACGTCGGGTAAGTTGGAACCGATTGACCTATTTTATCTCAACACTATGGTCACTCGTACGATCCTGTGACTATGGTGGACTATAGATAGGATTTACGTAAATCTATCGACCAAGAGTTCTTACGGAAGAATTAGCTAGCGAGTTGGCTTATCAATTTACGAAATTGAGTCTTGCGATCACTTGTATCATTCTTGAGGGAGATCAATTATGCAAGTGCGAGAGTCTACACGTTAAAATGAATTTTAAAATAGACTTAAATCACCTCGATGAGTTGCTTATTTCGTTTTGTTTTTCTTTCTTTTTCAGTGTAGATCACGACTTTTAAACTGCTAAACAATAAATGGCTGGTTCTACTGATAACCCAATGCCAAGTGCCACATTGGACCGTGAGTCACGGCCGGATCTTCATGAATCGATGAATCGGTCTACTCGATCGAAGAATGATGGATCAAACTTCGCGGACCGGGAGGCGGCATTACGGAATCTTTGCCGCCGACGGGAAGCTCAAATATCTATTAGAGCCCATCCCGGCATACCCAGGTCCCACGGCTAGAGTCGCTGAAATCACCAAGTTTAATGATTTCGTATGGAAGCGGGTGCGATTAAAAACGTACTCATTTTTGCAATGGAACCCAATTTGCGGAAACGCTTCATAGCCCATGGTGCAAACAAGATTTTCACCACGCTCACCAAGGAATTCTCGAAAGCACCGAGAATCGTGACCTATGAGCATACCACTCGCTTCTTTGATGCGAGACTCCGGAAGGGCCAACCGATTAGCCCACACATTCTCAGCATGATTGAGAATGTCGAGAAGTTGGAGACCTTTAATTGTAACATCAGCGAGAACATTGTTATCGACCGCATGCTTCATTCACTCCACGATGGTTTTTCGCAATTTAGAGCGAATTACTATATGAATGATTTGAAGAAAACCCCACATGAATCGCACTTCCTTCTCGTACGCACCGAGAAGGACATGAAGTTCAAAGTGGGAGCTTGAAACAGGAGGATGTTCTCGTTGTGTCAAACAAAGGAAAGGGTAAGGGCAAAGCTAAAGGACCTAACAAGTAGGTAAGGCGAAGTTTAAGAAGTCGGGTTCAGGTAAGAGTGGTCTTGGTGAGTCGAGCACCTCATCAGCGCGACAAAGAGCAAGAATGAAAACATGGAATGCCATCATTGCCACAAGACGGGGCATTGGAGACGCACATGTCCTGTTTATCATGAGGACTTAAAGGCAGGTCGTGTTAAACCCGTTGGTATGTCTTCTTCTTCTTCTACTTTTATTCATATGATTGAGATTAACCACGCAAGTTACGGAACTTGGGTACTTGATATTGGTTGTGGTTCTCATCTGTGTAATCATGTGCGGGGGCTCCGAAACATCGAACCCCTCGTAAAGGGTGAGGTGGACTGCGTGTCGGGAATGGAGCACGAGTGGCTGCAGTCTCGAGGGGAACATATGTGATCCACTTCCTAGCGGATTTGAGTTATCTTTATATAATCGCTATTATGTACCCAGTCTTTGAAAAACATTATTTGGCCGCACTTGACAAACTTGGATTTTCATTTGTAATAGAGAATAATTCTTGCATTTTCTCATTACACAATATGATTTATGGCAAGGCAGTCTCCATGAACGGAATTTATGTTTTAGATCAGACAAATGAAATATTACACGTAATGAATAAAAAGTTAAAGGTTGGTGACAAAGATCAAACGTATCTATGGCACCGCCGTATGGGACACATTAATGAGAAACGCGTTAAACAGCTCATCAAGAAAGGAGCTATCTCGGCCTTTGATTTTCAATCATTTGGCACGTGTGAATCATGTCTCATCGGTAAGATGACTCAAATTTCCTTCAAAGGTGTTGGATCGCTGCCGCCGACCTATTAGGGCTCATACACACGGATGTATGTGGTCCTATGTCAATCACCGCACGAGAAGGCTATAGGTATTTCATCACTTTCACGGACGATTTGAGTAGATATGGCTATGTCTACTTAATGAAGCACAAAAGTGAATCCTTTGAGAAATTCAAAGAATACGAGAATAGGGTGCGAGTAACCTATTGGGTAGAAAGATTAAAACACCGCGTTCGGATCGTGGTGGCGAGTATCTTTCTCACGAGTTTGATCAACACCTCAAAGATTGTGGGATTGCCTTACGCTTAACTCCACTGGAACACCTCAATTGAATGGTGTGTCCGAACGGAGAAATCGAACACTACTTGATATGGTTCGATCCATGATGAGTCACACGGTTTTACCCGATTCATTATGGGGTTATGCTCTTTTTGTCACCGCTCTAATACTTAACCAAGTCCGTCTAAAGTGTTGACAAGACTCCATATGAACTATGGAAGGAACGGTCCCTAACTTGTCCTTTATACGGGTTTGGGGCTGCGAGGCTTATGTCAAGTGGAGACACGAGGATAAGCTCGGCCCGCGATCGGTCAAGACATACTTTATAGGTTATCCTAAAGGAACGCTTGGTCATTACTTTTATTCGCCAACCGAACAACGTGTTTTTGTTGCGGCTAGTGCGACATTCTTAGAGAAGGAATTTCTCGAGAATGCAAAGAGTGATAGAACCTTCGACCTGTCGGAGGTTCCAGAACCAAATCCCGGCTGCGGTTAACATCCCTGAGGAACCTAGGAGGTCGGGTATAGTCTCTATTCCTCCGGACAGATACATTGGTATGGTCGAGGAACATGACATAGACGACGTTCTACTCTTAACGAGTAGTGAAACCGCAACCTATAAAGGTGCCATGACTAGTTCTGACTCAAAGCTATGGCTTGAGGCCATGCAATCCGAGATGGACTCCATGTATGAGAACAACGTGTGGGATCTTGTTGACTTACCTGCTAAGGTTCGTCCCCTTCAATGCAAATGGCTTTACAAGATAAAGCATTCTGTGGAAGGTCAACAAGATATCTACAAAGCACGACTAGTTGCAAAAGGTTTCACCCAAGTGCCAGGTTTGCACTACGATGAGATTTTTGCACCCGTAGTTATGCTGCGTTCCATTCGGATTATCTTAGCGATTGCCGCTTTTCATGACTATGAAATTTGGCAAATGGACGTGAAAACCGCCTTCTTAAACGGCTTTTTGGAGGAAGAGTTGTACATGGTACAACCCGAAGGTTTCATCGATCCAGTACATCCTAAGTAAGTATGCAAACTTAAGCGTTCCATTTATGGACTTAAGCAAGCATCAAGGAGTTGGAATCATCGCTTCGACCAAGTGATAAAAGAAAATGGATTCACTCGATCGGTCGAGGAACCATGTCTATATATCAAGTCGAGTGGGAGCAAAATTGTCTTCCTAATATTGTATGTTGACGACATACTCCTGATTGGGAATGACATACCTCTCTTAACTTCGGTGAAAGTATGGTTGAAAAACCATTTCCAGATGAAAGATCTGGGAGAGGCACAAAGAATTCTGGGCATCCGTATCTATCGAGATAGATCACGACGGATGTTATCTCTAAGTCAGGAGTCTTACATAGAAAAAGTCCTAGAGAGATTCAGCATGACTAACTCCAAGAAGGGGTTCCTTCCTATGGCTCCAGGGGTGCATTTGAGCAAGTCTCAGGCACCAGAGACACCGGAAGAAAAAGAGCGCATGACACGGATTCCTTATGCCTCGGCTATAGGATCAATCATGTATGCCATGATATGCACACGTCCGGACGTGGCATATGCATTGAGTATGACAAGTCGATTCCAACAAAGATCCAGGTGAATCACATTGGCTGGCTGTCAAGAACATTCTTAAGTACCTCCGGAGGACTAAAGATTGGGCATTGACTTATGGAGGCTCTCAAAAGCTATGCGCAACCGGTTACGCAGATGCTAGCTTCCAAACGGATCGAGACGACTCGAAATCTCGGTCCTGGATTCGTTTTACTCTTAATGGCGCTGCGATCAGTGGAAGAGTTCGAAACAAACTCACATAGCAGATTCTACGATCGAGTCCGAGTACTATGCCGCGTCTGAAGCAACAAAGGAAGCGATATGGATGCGTCAATTCTTACATGGACTATCTGTAGTGCCTAGTTCGAATGACCCGATCACCATCTATTGCGACAATAGTGGTGCCATCTTGCAAGCTAAGGAGCCAAAGTCTAGCAACAAGTCTAGACATGTACAACGAAAAGCTCATCTAATCCGGGATTACGTGGAGCAAAAGGAAGTAGTGATAGAAAAGATTGCTACAGATGATAACATAGCAGATCCTCTCACTAAAGCATTACGACAAGATAAGCATGAAGGGCATGTTAATTCCATGGGAATTAAACGTGTTCCCAAGTTGTAGTACTCTTTTATGGATTAGATTCATTCCTTTTTGTACTCTATACGACATCATCGTTTTGATATTTTATATATATATTTTGTTTTTTTCATGTGGAATTGTACGACAATTTTTGAACACCACAAAGTGAACTGAACAAACTTTATATTTTTAGTCCTTAATTGCCCACATGAGCTGATAACTCTGGCAATTATTTTGTGACGTTGGTTGATGGTGGGTTCAACGAGCCATAAGTCAACCGGTTGATCGACCAATCACGAGAGGCGAGTTATACGGATATCTCGTAGGACACCATTGTGACATCGACGTGGAGTCCTAAATGTTTTATAACATTCGCTGCCCGGTCGTGGATAGGACTTCCATGGTGATCCTAAGAGTCGATTCTTTGACTATCGACTGTCTCTTGAGACTACGGCAGATTTTGGGTGACTTTGGTTTCTTTCTCACGGTCATCCGTAACAGGGGGCCAAGTAGATTTTTTCTGGGTCATTTCATCTTTGTGCTTAGATCGGAAGGAGTCGAGTTGAAGGAAATATTCAGCCTTTATCGGGTACTCGATATTTCTCAGGGCCACTCGAGGAGTCAGAATCGAAATGCATGGCCATGCTCGGATACGGATTCGTTTTATCAGTTAAGTTACTCTCTAGTCGGGGAAACCACTCTTGATACAGATCGATTGTAAAATACGACCTTTGCGGATCCGGATCTGCAAATTGTTTTACATTGAGTGGGAGAAATTTTTAAATGAATATGAGAATCGGTTATCGCACATACACTTGTACGGACAAGTGGGAGTTTGTTGGAGCTTGTGTCCTCCAGTTAGTGCGGATAACGTCATTGCACATACACTTGTACGGACAAGTGGGAGCTTGTTGGGGTTGGTGTCCTTAACTTGATTAGTGCAAGGACTTATAAACCTCTAAAAGGATCAAAGGGCATACTTTTGGTATTATTATCAGTTGATCCACGTTTATCAATAACGGTTGGCTTGCTAGATAAGTTTGACGTTATTGTCATACAGATGGCGGTGATCAACTGGTCCCTAAAAGTCACACCTATAGGATACGTTCGAGAGATGTGACGGTATGAAAATACTTGTCATGTAGATGCAAAATTGACTAACCAGTTAGTCCGAGTTATTTGACTATTAATTAGTCAAAAAATGTGATGTTGAGATATTATATTTAATACGGATTAAATTATATGGGCTAAGGCGAATTAACCAGTTAATTCGTAAAATCAAATATAAGCGATTTATATTTGATTAATGTATATTGAATAAATTATACAATATCGTCTTTGTCGGACATGTATTAATACTTTAACTAACCCGTATTATTAGTTAATGTTTTAATAGCCGATAACCGATGACGATTTATAATGAAACCGTGTCATATACATTTAGCGGATTTCGGGTCGGACCATGAGTTAAACTTAAGGAGAAAATGGAAGCCCATTTCCTCCTTGATCCACTCGGCTAAACCGAGATTAGGAGAACAAAAGGAGAGCTCCTCCTCTTGTTTAACCTAATCATCATTAGTGAATTAAAATTAGGGTTTTGGAGATTAAGTTTTCTCTGAAACCGAGATCTCACATCTCGAGAAAAACTCACATCAAGTTCTCCCAATATTGCAAGGCAATCGGAGAACACCTTCTAGCACAAGGGCATTTCTCGGACAAATCTTGGGTGCAACAATTAGGAGGGAATCTCGTTTGATTTCTGTTCTTTACGCCGTGCATCAAAGGACCCGAGGTTAATTCTTGTTCCTTATCGTTTCTCTATTGTATTTATGTTTTATGACGATAATCACATGTTAAATTTACGTTATAGTCCTAAATTTAAAGGGTCTTATACGGATATTACCCCTCAGGAATGAGTCGGGTTCAATGGACGGGACGACCCTTGAACAACGCTACCTTTGATTTTCACCTCCTCTTTTACCCTAAGGCAAATAACCTCAGGTCTCCACACTGACTTGATCACCCAATTATTGTTCCGAGCCTACCAGATTTGGTATATCAGTGCCAATACAACCATTTCTATAGTATTCTTTTCTTCTCTGCTTGTGCCATCAGGTCAGAACATCTCTGTTTTGGATGTTAATGTTATACCATTCCTTCAAAATCTATAAGCATTTGCAACTATAAGGACAGAGAAAAAACAGATGCTCATGCCCTTCGTCTGAAAAACCACACAAGTTACAGATACAATCATTGTACATACTCATTCTAGTGAAATAATAGCATGAACATGATGTTTTAATGAGGAAAGAAAAGATGCAAGGATGATTAATCAAGATTTGAAAGGGATAAAAGTGAAAAAGGGAAGAATAAAGATGGAGATGGATCACGTGCTAACAGGCAGAGGGCTGATTAAGGCGCAGGGCTCCAGGCATACCTCAGATGAGGCGCAAGTTATATAGCGAGATAATCAGGCCTCTGGTTCTGATAGAAATCTAGATCCGTCTTATAATCAGGCCTCAGACTTACATTTTGATACTAATCGACAAATCAACAAAGAACTTTCTTGTAAGGCCTCGGACTTACATTTTGATACTAATCAGGCCTCCGACCAAACCGTATGCACGAGCTACATGTAAAACCACTGCTCTCCATATGATCGAAATTATCATATGGTTCACCACAGATATTTAACAATATTTACGGTCAGTCTTAATAATATGAGTGCTCACAATCTAACAAGAGTATACGATATGAAATGAAATCATGATATGCACATGTGAAATATGACAAACCGAAGTATACTCCAATAACCGCTCCCCCAAAACAAACCCAGTAACGACATCGCAACACCGCCACCAACAGTCGGACCGCGGTCCATAAAATTAAAGACACTAAGGACACGCCCACAGTGCCGATCTCGGGCGCTAACCAGACCCCTGCTAGACGCCGTGACACCACACGAGTCCCTCCATACTTAAGTCATAAACATGCACGCCCCTCTTGGAATGGGAAACTCCAAGAGGCGACCATAGCGTAAGACGGTCTCCCAATCTGTCTTACGTCTCCACAACAACCCAATATAACAAACAAATGGTCAATCACCAACCTCCTCCAGTATCCATAAGTAATCAAGTATGCACAATATACCAAATATGGCTTTCCACATAATTATGAACCACCATATAACGTAAATGCACATGTTCACCATTAAACCAACCAATTAACCAATAATCTTCCTATTTCATGTTATAATGCAACCAAATGATAATGTGATGCTAATAGCACTTACCCATCAACATAACATGGTGAATGTTACCGTCTCGGTTTTCCGAGGCAGTGAAATCAGAATTACAATTAAGAAACTTTATTAAATAATTAACAAGTTTAGGGATTACAAAACATGAATGAATAAATAAAGGAATACAACTCATGACTACTATCTATGTTATCTATCAACTATCCACGTACTCGACTCCAAGTCCAAAGCGCGACCCAAATCGCGATCACGTCAACAAGCAAAACCTGTACTTAACCTGCTCCCCATAGGATCGGAAATATCATATGGATCGATACAGGCCACCTCGGAAATAGGTGACAATTACACAGACACAACAAACGTCAGTTTCAATAAATAAAGTGTGACATGACTCGAGTGTGTGAATATACAACATGACTATTATATGAATGAGACACTATCAAACAACCACCTACCCGGTATCAGGACACGCCCAGACATACCGACAACCACACTGGTACCGGGACATGCCTAGACATACCAACAATCACAAACAGGTACCGGGACACGCCAAGACGTATCGGGTTCGGAAGCCAACCGGATCCCCTGATAGACGTCGTGTCTCAACCACACAAGTCCCTCCGTAAGTCAAGCCATTAATGTGCACATCCCTCTTGTAGTGGGAAGCTCCAAGAGGCGACACGACCGTGAGACGGTCGCCCAATCGCCTCACGTCTCCATAACAATAAGTAAGCCACCAAGTCCTCCGACATACATGACAATACAATAAATGCAAGATACCGTATAACATGCCAATTACCGACTCATTCAACGCAAATGAATGACATATGACTCATTTAACAATTAGACAAATTACTAAAACTGAGTAGGATAAACCTACCTCACAGCAAATCCGTATAAGCCACCGTCAAAAACAACGTAGGCCTGTCTCGTAAACCCGTCTCACAAAACCCATTTTCTAAAATACGATAATAATACAAATACGTATACAAATACCAATCTAATACGTATACAAATACGTATAAATATAATAATCTAATATGTATACAAATACGTATACGACTAGTTAAAAACTCGCCTTATACTCTTACCCAAAATCCATTCCGACTCACGGTCAAACCTCCACCTACTGCCGCCACCGTGGCCACCGCCGCCAACCACAATGGACGATGGCTGGCAGCAACCCCAACCAACAATAACTAATGACAACAACAACAACAACCCACAATGACAACACGCACCACACCCTCAACTACCATGAGCCGCCACTATCACCACCACCGTGACCTTCCCCTGATTATGGTGGACCCTACCACCAGCCCACAATCATCGATAGCCGCAACAAACAACATCAACATCAACACCAACCACGACAACATACAACATACAACAACCCTAAAACTATGTCCGTACATCCTCCTTTATACCTCAGATCCTGACCACCACAACCACCGTACCCACCACCCAAGATAACCATTATGACCTTCTCACTCCCCTCGACACAACCATCCCAAGGTTGATCCTAGACAACCCCTATAAATGGTTCAAAAATGCGTCTTAAGACTGTCGCACAACCACAACTATGAACATGTATATGGTCGGTCAAACCCCCATTTCTACGATCAAGCAGGTGGTCAATGACAGACTAGGGTGGGTTAAGGTCAAGGCGGTTAATTAAAATAATATATAAACTAGTGTGAGGCGGTTAACTTTACGATATTGAGGCAAAGGGGCAAAATACGATCTTTCTCTTCCTTTCTCTCTAATTTGATGATGGATTGTGTTGTGATATTGTGAGATTGTAGATAAGGTGAGTGGACAAGATAAGGTGAGGTAGTATGGGTGGGTAGGGTATATGTATACATGTATTATTATTATTATTATTATTATTATTAGGGTAGAGTTCCGGTGAGAACGGGGCTTATCGTGAGAACGGTCAAGGGTGGTCGCCGGTGGTCGGTAAGGCGGAGGGTCAACGGTGGTTGAAGGTGGTCAACAGCCACCAATGGTCAATGATGATCAACAATTTCAAACTTCAAAAATGTTGTTGATGGGGATTGAACCCGTAGATAAGGTGAGTGGACAAGATAAGGTGAGGTAGTATGGGTGGGTAGGGTATATGTATACATGTATTATTATTATTATTATTATTATTATTATTATTATTATTATTATTATTATTATTATTATTATTATTATTATTATTATTATTATTATTATTATTATTAGGGTAGAGTTCCGGTGAGAACGGGGCTTATCGTGAGAACGGTCAAGGGTGGTCGCCGGTGGTCGGTAAGGCGGAGGGTCAACGGTGGTTGAAGGTGGTCAACAGCCACCAATGGTCAATGATGATCAACAATTTCAAACTTCAAAAATGTTGTTGATGGGGATTGAACCCACGACCTCTTGGTTGAAATGCACTTACTTTTACCACTGTGACACATACATCTTGTTGTTATTTTTGTATATCTTTTAATATATATCTTTGTTAAGACCTGAGTTAAAACAATATGTATCTAAGTATTCAATGTACTTTCAATTTAGATTTAATGTACATTCCTTATAAAATCAATGTACATGATGAGTTAGTTAAGTGTACTTGATAAAAATTGAACAACATATTTTATGTACTTATGTTAATTATTCTTTGTATCTATACTTTATATTTAATGTACCTCCAATATATATAATGTGTCCCCGATGAGTAAGTGAAATCAAGTTAATAAACAATTGTAGTAAATATGATATGTAGTTATAATTATTAAAATGTACATTTATTATATATTTCATGTCCCTTCTATATTATTGAAATGTACTTGAATAATTATTGAAACATGCCTTGTAACTAATTAAGATATACATGGTATGTAACTTTAATATTTATTATATGTACCTATAATATATATTTAATGTGCCTCTTATATAAATAAAATGTACATAATAAAAAATCGAGTCATAATTGATAATTAATTAAAATAAATATGATATGTACCTTTAATAAGTATTATATGGACCTATATTATAAATTTAATGTACCTCTCATATACATAAAATGTAAATGATTTATTCATCCGTGCAAGATAATTAATTAAAATAAACATGATATGAATCTATAATCGTTAATAAATGTACCTATTGTAGATATATTTAATGTACCTCCTAAACAAATTAAAGGTACTTGATGATTTGTTGAAACGTGATTGATAAATAATTTAAATAAACATAAATACTTTGATATGTACCCATAGTTATTATAAGATGTACCTATATCATATGGTCAATGTACACCTTACATATATATATATATATATATATATATATATATATATATATATATATATATATATATATATAATGAACCTAACGAATTAATGATATTAATTTAATAGATAATTGAAATATATATGACATGTCATATAAGAATATATTATGTACCTCCAATGAAAATAAAATGTACCCTCGGCATAAATATATTGTACGTACATTTTTCATTAAAATATTATAACCTATAACAAATGTAAATTTTATAATAATTATGTAAATAATAAGTACAAATTATCATAAGTACATACGATATTTTGTTCAATCTTTATCAAATATATTTAACTAACTAAGCATTACATTGATTTTATCTTGAATGTACATTGTATATAAGTTAGAAGTACATATAATAATTATTATAGGTATATATTGTTTTAACTCAGGTCTTAACATACACACATATATCAAAAGAAATACAAAAATAGCAACAAGATGCTTGTGGCATAGTGGTAATAACAAGCGCATCTTAACCAAGAGGTTATGGGTTCAAGCCTCATTAACAACATTAACAACCTTTTTGAAGTTTCACTAAGTGGTTTATCATCTTTGACTACTGGCCGCTAACCACCGGTCCACCGCTGACCGACCGCCATTATTATTATTATTATTATTATTATTATTATTATTATTATTATTATTATTATTATTATTATTATTATTATTATTATTATTATTATTATTATTATTATTCTAGTATTATACTATTATTATTATAGTATTATATTATTATATTATTATATTATTATTATTATAGTATTATATTATTATTATTATTATTATTATTATTATTATTATTATTATTACTATTATTATTATTATTATTATTATTATTATTACTATTATTATTGTTATTATTGTTATTGTTATTGTTATTGTTATTGTTATTGTTATTGTTATTGTTATTGTTATTGTTATTGTTATTATTGTTATTATTATTATTATTATTATTATTATTATTATTATTATTATTATTATTATTATTATTATTATTATTATTATTATTATTATTATTATTATTATTTTTATTTATTATAAGAATGCGCGCAACTTTCATTAAAAGAAAAATAAAAGTTTACATGAAATTGGTGGGGAGCCGAGAGACAATCTGGGCTCTCACACCCTTAGCAACAGCAAAGCTAAGTCTAGTAAAAATGTAAGCGGCCACCCGAGCTCCCGCATCCTGAGATACCGAGAATTTCTGGATCCGCTTGAGCAAGGCAACAACATCCGAACCCAGCTCCCCAAGTGAAGAGAAAGAGAAAGGAAGGAAACCATAACCCGCTGCCGCGCAAAAATCCCCATACTTAGCACACTTTCGCCGAGCAAAGATCGCCGACAACCCGCCGGACACACAAAATCCGTCATCCCAGTCTAAGTCAAAGGAGAAGAATCTGTCAAGTCAACGCACACATCACGCCCCCTGTCCCAAGAATAAAGCAACAAATCCGCAGGAAGAAGAGAGCCACCATGTCCATCAACCAAACCGATATCAACCTTCTTTCCCGCAAAAATACCAGATCTATAACAGATGTCGAAAAGAGTGTCCCGAACGAGGTTATGCCGATGTTTAACGCCCACAGTGCCAGTACAAGAAACAGCGTGGTCCCCAAAAACATCCCCAGCAAAAACCCGAGAGCAAGCAGGACAGGGCCTAGATACCGTGAATAACGGAACACCCAGACGATATCCAAGCACACTACGGTAAGTCCTCCCGTTCATAGTCTGACCCAATCCCGAGATAGGAACCGCACGTAACCAATCAGAGGAGTGAGAACCCTGCTGAGACTGCCATAAAGCAAGTTGGCGTGGTGTCAAAGAGAAAACAGACTCTGAGGCAGCAGCAACCGTCGCAAAATAAATATCTGCCAATTTCTTCATAAGTTTGGGGGCAGCAATTTCACTAGGGTTACCTAAGATACCAGAGCCTGTAGTCGTAGTAAACACCCGCGCGGCATCATCAAAAGTAGGGCCAGCAGCTACAATACCAGAAGGGCCGAGGAGCTTAGCCTGCAAACCAGCAGACTGCAAACGGGACGCAAGAAAAGCATAAAATAAAACATCCCCGGCCGCATAGACACCAAGACCACCAAGATGAAAAGGGAATGTAGCAAGGCGCCACTGCCAATCCCCAAAACCCAGCCCAGAAGCGGTGACGATACGTTCTAAGCTCGAACGAAGAGCGACATCAAAAGGAAGATGGACTGACCCAAAAACACTAGGGGAGCAAGTACGAAGTGAGAAATAGAGCTTAGAAATACCAGTACAAGCTCGAAGTAGAAGTAACTCACCTTGCGGGTCCTCAATCCTTGCAACCAAGTCCATTAGCTCAATGGTCTTAGTTACTCTCTTCGCCACAATCTCACTGCCAAAACCAGGACAATCGACAGTCCACCCAAAATCGTAACACCACGCAATGGCCGAGAAATAGAAGGGGGGAAAACCCCAGGAAGCCGACTCCGAGGATCCTCAACAGGCCAAAAGACCTCCGTCTTAGAGACATTAAGATGCAGTCCAAAACGAGGGCCATCCACCATTCTTCTTCTTCTTCTTCTTCTTCTTCTTCTTCTTCTTCTTCTTCTTCTTCTTCTTCTTCTTCTTCTTCTTCTTGTTATTATTCTTGTTATTATTATTGTTATTGTTATTGTTATTGTTATTGTTATTGTTATTGTTATTGTTATTGTTATTGTTATTGTTATTGTTATTGTTATTATTATTATTATTATTATTATTATTAATTTTATTTTTCTTAAGAAAAATTATAAATAACCACTATGTATTTACGTATTTTTACAAATTACCACCATGTATTTGCGTTTTTACAAATAACCCCCAACTTTCATGGTATATTCCCCAATCACCACCGTATTTTTACCCCGAGCATCGTTTTACTTATTTTCCGACTTGTTAGGTGAGGATTTATGCAAAATACCAAGATTACCCTCCTTTAGTTACACTGACACTCATCACCCAAATAACATACTACTGACATTTTTCCCCAATTCAATAAGAAACTCTAAATCCCAAATTCATATAAGAAATTTCCCCAATTCATTTGTTTTTTACTCCTCAATTCTTTTCAGTAACCGCATAACCGTAAAAGCCCATCAAAACTCAATTGAAGCAGAACTACTCATGCTGGAATAGCAGTTGGAGCCTACTGGGTCTTGGCATGTAATCTAGCCATGAAAGCTCGTTTTGTTTTGAGCCATTGTTTAACGTAAGCAGTCCGAGTCTCATCTACCAAAGCATTAGATTTTTTATATCATTCAAATTCATATTTTTGCTTCTCTTTTTTGCTTGTTTCAGCATACACTCAATCTGGAACTTTTCTTTTTTGCTTGATTTTTGACGACCCATATCATTCAACTTCATCTATTACACAAGTTCGAGTGGTTGTTGCTCGTCTTCAATGTAATACTACGGATTTTATTAAGCTAAGTACTCGACCGAGTAGAGCCTACTCGGCCGAGTAGTGCTAAGTTTATGTTTTGTTTAGCTTCTGCCGAGGAATACTCGGCCGAGTATGATGAATACTCGACCAAGTAGAGGATACTCGGCTGAGTATACTCTATACTCGACTGAGTATCCGGTCTGGCGAGTAATATTTCAGGGGTTTGATTCGGAAGTAATTAGAACGATATATATTTCGTTAGCGTTTCCTAAACATAATTTACAAAACCTAATCATCGTACGACGCTCTAATCACTCCGAATCTCTCCTCTGTGTGTGTGGATAATCGTAGCAATCGCATTCGATCCTTTATTCCTCCGTCGGTAAGTCTTTCTCCCCATGTTTGTTGATGATTAATCTAGGGTTTGTCTTTGATTATGAATTTGGGGGAAATGGGGTTTTGCATATAGTGTTTGCGTTTTGTGATTGTTGATTATCATTGTTGTAGGTGACGATGTGGTAATTGTTATGCATATTGTATGATTGATTGCAGCATAGCGGATTGCGAAAAGGTAGGGTTTCCTTACTCAGTTACTGTTAATTGATTTAAGACTGTGCTTGTGTTGTAATTATTGTTATCTGCTGATCATCGGAGTATGGGTGTTGTGATGGTGGTGGTGATGTGGTTGTGTTGTGACGGTTGTGGTGTTGTGTCAGCTGTGATGCTGTGTGTGTGATTTGTGGTGGAGTCACTTACGGGAGTGGCTTCACACCCTAGTTCGCCCTCCGTGGAACCCGTCACGGGAGGGGATGTACACATTAAGGGACAAGGATTGTTAATCGCTCGTTGATGAGCTGGACTAGGTGGGGATGGGCTGCGGTCACCCACTGGCGGCAAGGATTACCTGTTGCGATGGGTAATCTGGCAGGGCTACACACTTCAATGTGTAGTCGGTTACTGTGTGAGATCGGGAGACTGGGGATGGAGGATGATCAGCCGGTTATATGGTTTGTTTGTCTTATCTTGATTGAACGGTACTGACCCCGTTGTTGTTGTTTTGTAAAACCTGCGGTGATCCATTCGGGGATGGTTAGCAGATTATGACACGTAATGCAGATGTTTAGCTATGGGACAGTCATGGAGAGTCATCACTCGAGTCTAGCTTCCGCCGTCAAGAGACTTAGCTTGCATTCTTTGTAGTTGTTAGACCTTTCACAGTTATACTTTGGTTTGGTTTTGGAAACATGTAATCACTAACTCTTTATACTTTAATAAAGGCTATTTGGAATTGGTAACTTTGATATGCTAACCTCGGGAAACCGAGATGGTGATCTTTCATCTTTCATGGGGTAGTCCTTGGTAAGGTACCTTGGTATGAGGGGGTGTTACAAAGTGGTATCGAGCCGACGATTAAGACTCGAAACAAATGAACCCAATGAACTTAGGGATTCTAAATAAAATGAACCCGGGGAGAGTTGTTTGGAGCTACCGCAAAGACTTGGGAGACGTCCTGAAGTCGTATTAAGGCCCTTACGATCTCAAGCCGGTCACGGGGGGGACTGTGTTGTGTGTTTATTTGATCGATGCGTGTGGTGTGTCGAAATTGAATGCTTGGAACATGTGGTAGAAGGTGTAATGTGTGAAAATCTGTGAAGGACATTATGAAAGTGGTAGAAAGGCATGATGGAATTGATGTGTGAAATCAGTTGAAATGGCTTTGGCATGAAAAGTATTGGCATGTTACGTGTTTACTATGTGGCTTTCAGATTTATGACGTAATATGCTTAACTTTGGGTAGCGATGCATAGTATATAGAATTGCATGCTTAAGTATGTTATCATAAGTTTATATCGTGTTTAATTTTCATGTGGGTATGATAAAAGTGCATCTATGTACTGGTTTCTTGAAATATTGAGTTGTTGTTGTTGCCTTATGCATGTTCAAATTATTTTGGTTGAGAAAATTTGATTTGTAAAAATCGATTACGGAAGGGTTGTCTTAAAACTGTCAAAAGTCGAGTTATAGAAATGATATGGCTGTGATTCCAAGTTGAGGTGATAGCTTGTCTTCTTACGATTCTAACGATAGGTCACACGCCCAAAACGACCAAGTAACGAGTGAGATATGACTGTTTTACGAAAACTGGACGATGTTGAGAATTGTGTTGGTACTCGACCGAGTAAAGTAATACTCGACCGAGTAAGGGCTACTCGGCCGAGTATTCCCAATACTCGACCGAGTAATCCTCTGTGATAATTGCATTCACTTCTGGAGTCGAAAACTCGGTCGAGTAATATAGTTACTCGACCGAGTATTCTGTACTCGACCTAGTATGCTATGTACTAGACCGAGTACCTCAGTGGGTGGCTATTTTGAGTCGGTGGCTATGTTCTTACATTTGTTTTGAGTCGTGGGGTATGTGCACACGTATGTTTTGAGTCTTAACGCATTCTTTTATATATGTGACGGTCTTGATACGTAAGTTACCAAATGCTATGATAGGGAGGATGCCGGCGTATGAGGGATAGGTGTTGGATATAAAGGACATGAGTTATATGTGGTTGTGAGGGATAGTGGAACAAGAAAAGAGTAGATTGATGAGCTAATCGAGACAAGGAGCATGTTTTGTGAGATATGATGAGTGATATAGTCGTGGGTTGAGTAATATAAAAGTAAGTGCATATGGGCAAGGGTGATGTAAGTGTAAAGAAACGTGAGAATGAAAGATTGAGATGAGGGATACGAATAGTGGCGTATTGGGATATGTAAGGATTTATGGAGGGAGACGGTTTGGATTGAGTTGCTTAAGGATATATGTGATAAAAGGTCGCTATAGAGAGATGGAAACGAATAGTGTATAGGGAGGTCAAGTTATGCCGCGATGAGTAGACAGTGGTTGATTTGGGAATTTGGAATATCAAGAGGTGAGCCTAGTGTGTAATTCTTTGGGCAATTAACGGTATGAGATGAATTTTTGGTTTCCTAGAGATACGACAGGGAGATACGGCTTATTGAAGAATAACCGTTAGTGTGTAGACTTGATGGTAACAAGTGTCAGTGAATAGTATGATGGGAGGAGATAAGTGATAAGAAATAAAGAGAAGATATCAATATGAATTACTGGAATTTGAGTTATGGAGTAACAAGAAGCTAATCGGATTACTAAAGTGTTAGGTAGAAAGAGAAAGGAGATGAATTATTAATTGGTATTATTGAGTAAAAAGGGGGAAAGAGAGATGGAAGTAAGTTGAGAGAACGTTGACCGGAGTTAAGGAGCATGAAGGTAGGAAATTATGGATATGTACGATAACCTCACTAGAGGGTGTGAGTTAATAGTTATATAGGAGAGTAGGACGACATGTTAGCCGTGAGTTTCGAGGTATTAAGGGAATAAGAAGCTGGTAGAGTGTTTGCACGATCTGAGATTTTGGTGGAGAGTTAGGTAACGATATGATAAAGGATTGAATTGGGAATAATGTTGAGGTAGATCTTGTTGATGGATTGAATGTTCGTTATTTGGGATGATAACCAAAGAGAGGAAACGGATTGTTATATTAAGAAGTGATAGTAAGAGAGTAATCACATGAAGGATGTTGGCGTCATAGTATTGTCACTAGTGGTTGAGGATGATGTTACTTTAGGGAAGTTAGCTGTCCTAATGAGGTTGATCTTGTGGAGGTGATTAGTATGTTTGGTTGTGATAGAGTATAAGATGTATTATATGAGATGCTCGCTGGAAGTTGAGCAATAATGTTATGGCTACATTTGCCGGAGGGGTGATAATTGTGTGTATGAGAGGATATGTTATGAAAGGCACCTGAGTTAAGTCCGGATGAGAGGTATTCATTGTCAAGTGGTAACTTACGTGGTCAGGATTGGCTAGTTAGATTCGATTATGGGTCCATGAGGTGTGTAACACTTTGTGTGAGGTCCTGGCCTCACGTGTAATGGTGTGGCGTGATAGTTACGAGTCGTTATGTGTGTGTTCCGCGTCATATGTTATACTTATATGTGTATGTATAATATCTGTAAGTGATGGTGTGAGGTTCCGGCCTCAAGAGTCATGGTATGGATAATATTTATAAGGTTGGTGTTTGTGATCCCGTCTAATGTGTTGCGTCGTGATCTGGTAGAGCAGTTTTATGACAGTCTTGTGGTCAAGGAAGTTGTGCTGAGTCAGTATTATGAGATTGTAAGAGTTGCAATGACTAACGATGTGGTGTTGTGCACTAGGCACGGTAACTCGTGTTGTGATACGAGTATTTTCGTGTTGTTATCGATCGTTGTTTGTTTACTGCTATTTCTTGTCAGTGTCGGTCGGGGCATATAGACCGTTGTGTTGTTTCCCGATGTTTCTTACCAGTGTCAGCTTAGGAGTGAAAATAAAGTATGGTATGAGAGAGAGTTGGGTATGGTGCTGTTGATGTCTTGGCATAGTAATATTCTGTTAATGGAACACCGTTGTGAGAGGTTGTTGGATTGCTTTTGATCTTGTGTTAGATGAGGCATTGGTGGACATAGTTGTGAAAAGAAATTGTGGAACATGTGTGGTATTGAACTTGAAACTACAAGTGGTTTAGCACCTTTCCTTGGGACAGGGAGTACGGAGTTTTAATACTTATTATCGTGTCAAGTTAAGGGAGTAGTGGTAATAAAGAAGATGAACTTGAGAAGCTAATGTAAGTATGTGTAACACTTGAGGATTGTGAGATAAGATTGTGGAGATAAGTGTATATGTATATAGAAGTATGTCGTGTTGTGGTAACGTAGAAGAGATGGAGTAGTGGCTATACTGAGGATTTTATGATATATGTTATGGAAGTGCAGAATAATTGGAGGCACGAGAACCGTTAAAGAAAGAGAGTCCTGGATATAGGAATGGTTGTAGGTGTTGAGGTTATAGTGGGTTATCGTTGTCATGCAGTAGTAATGAGGATTATGGGAGGTATAGCAAAAGACCTAGTATTAGTGAGTTACGAGGACGTAACATTTATCTTAAGAGGAGTAGGATGCGACAAGAGAGTTTGATGGTCATACAGGTTGCAATTGGAAGTTTGAGTGTTGGTGCAGAATAAGGATGGATTTGTGTGATTGCCGATTTTATTACAGTTAATGGCAATGCTCGTAGTAGTATGATGTTTATGAGTGAGAGTAACGGATTGGGTGAGGATGTCTATGTGTGTGAGTAAACTTTGTGTGTGAGTAAACTTCGAGGACGAAGTTCGTTTTAAGGATGGTAGAATGTAACATTCCGTTTTGATGGTTGATCTTATTTTGTGGATTGTCTTGGTATTGAGTTGCTAGTGAGTGTTACGGAAGTGAGACAAGGTTGGCAACATTGTATTGTGGTTATTCGATAATATTATGGAGTCAATATCGAGAGTATATGTTATCTAGTAAGCGTGGTTGGTGGAGTTATTAGTGTTAGGTGTCCATTTTTTATAGGTTGGGTTGGAACTTCGGGGACAAAGTTCTTTTTAAGGGGGGAAGACTGTAATACTACGGATTTTATTAAGCTAAGTACTCGACCGAGTAGAGCCTACTCGGCCGAGTAGCGCTAAGTGTATGTTCTGTTTAGCTTCTGCCGAGGAATACTCGGCCGAGTATGATGAATACTCGACCGAGTAGAGGATACTCGGCCGAGTATACTCTATACTCGACCGAGTATCCGGTCTGGCGAGTAATATTTCAGCGGTTTGATTCGGAAGTAATTAGAACGATATATATTTCGTTAAGCAGTTTCCTAAACATAATTTACAAAACCTAATCATCGTACGACGCTCTAATCACTCCGAATCTCTCCTCTGTGTGTGTGGATAATCGTAGCAATCGCATTCGATCCTTTATTCCTCCGTCGGTAAGTCTTTATCCCCATGTTTATTGATGATTATTCTAGGGTTTGTCTTTGATTATGAATTTGGGGGAAATAGGGTTTTGCATATAGTGTTTGCGTTTTATGATTGTTGATTATCATTGTTGTAGGTGACGATGTGGTAATTGTTATGCATATTGTATGATTGATTGCAGCATAGCGGATTGCGAAAAGGTAGGGTTTCCCTACTCAGTTACTGTTAATTGATTTAAGACTGAGCTTGTGTTGTAATTATTGTTATCTGCTGATCATCGGAGTATGGGTGTTGTGATGGTGGTGGTGATGTAGTTGTGTTGTGACGGTTGTGGTGTTGTTTCAGCTGTGATGCTGTGTGTGTGATTTGTGGTGGATTCACTTGCGGGAGTGGCTTCACACCCTAGTTCGCCCTCCGTGGAACCCGTCACGGGAGGGGATGTGCACATTAAGGGACATGGATTGTTAGTCGCTCGTTGATGAGCTGGACTAGGTGGGGATGGGCTGCGGTCACCCACTGGCGGCGAGGATTACCTGTTGCGATGGGTAATCTGGCAGGGCTACACACTTCGGTGTGTAGTCGGTTACTGTGTGAGATCGGGAGACTGGGGATGGAGGATGATCAGCCCGTTACATGGGTTGTTTGTCTTATCTTGATTGAACGGTACTGACCCCGTTGTTGTTGTTTTGTAAAACCTGCGGTGATCCATTCGGGGATGGTGAGCAGATTATGACAGGTAATGCAGATGTTTAGCTATGAGACAGTCATGGGGAGTCATCACTCGAGTCTAGCTTCCGCCGTCAAGAGACTTAGCTTGCATTCTTTGTAGTTGTTAGACCTTTCACAGTTATACTTTGGTTTGGTTTTGGAAACATGTAATCACTAACTCTTTATACTTTAATAAAGGCTGTTTGGAATTGGTAACTTTGATATGCTAACCTCGGGAAACCGAGATGGTAACAGTCTTTCATGCTGGGGTAGTCCTTGGTAAGGTACCTTGGTATGAGGGGGTGTTACATTCAATAACTAATTTCCACAATTAGTTTTCGGTGATAGATTAATCGACTGAATTAGGGTTAGAGATTGAGGGGTTGAGTGATTTAGGGAGTTAATCAATTGAAATTGGGGAAGAAAGGTAAGAAATTTTGGGATTTAGGGTTTGGATAAATGAAATGAATTGAACGGATTATATGGAGTAAATCAGTGTGTCTGTGTGTGTTCAGGGTGTTGTAGTAATAAGGGTAATCTTGGTATTTCGCGTAAGTAGTCACTTAACAAGTCGGAAAATAAGAAAAACTATGTTCGGGGTAAAAATACGTTGGTGATTGGGGAATATATGATAAAGTTTGGGCCTTATTTGTAAAAAGGCAAATACAAGGTGGTAATTTGTAAAAAACCGTAAATACGTGGTGGTTATTTGTAATTTATCCTTATTCTTGTTATTTTTATTATAGTATTACTATAGTATTATTTTTATTATATTATTATTTTATTATTATTATTATTATTATTATTATTATTATTATTATTATTATTATTATTATTATTATTATTATTATTATTATTATTATTATTGTTGTTGTTATTATTGTTATTATTATTATTATTATTATTATTATTATTATTATTATTATTATTATTATTATTATTATTATTATTATTATTATTATTATTATTATTATTATTATTATTATTATTATTATTATTATTATTATTATTATTATTATTATTATTATTATTATTATTATTATTATTATTATTATTATTATTATTATTATTATTATTATTATTATTATTATTATAACCCAAACTTTTATTAATCAATCAATCAAAAGTTTACATGCACATGTATGCAAATCAATCATAAACATGCGGACTCTATGAAACAACCAAATAATGCAACGTCACTCATCATGTGACTCAACTATGCTCAACATTCTCCATTTTTCGGATACTATGCCATGCATATACCCCATCAAATCCATTACATGACCACACATGTGTTTTCAACACCCATTCCCATCTATCACCAACGTTTCCGCTCATACGGAAAACGATATACACAAGTACGCAAATGACCACTATATCACACACAATTTATAACCACATCAATTAATATGCATCACACAAGATTATTACATCATTTTGTCATCAATCTATTCATATCGTATTAACGACTTTCATCGAATCACCAAAATGCCACACAACATGGTCAATGTAAGCAATTCACAGAATATCACCCATGTAGGGTCAACACGCTCATCTAGATATGAGTCAACCACTCGATAGTCGATCGAGTATAGGCAAAACAGTGGTCAAGACAAACCACTTGGTCGAGTGAAAGGGTCCACTTGGCTGAGTAGGTGGTACTCGGTCGAGTGTCACACAACAGAATTGAGGTTCAGTCCAAAATCACTTCCAAGGTCACTTTTTCTAACATACGAATTTAAATAAATTTCAAGGGTGACTAGTGCACCATCAGATGACGATATCCAAAACCAACCCTTGGCCTTACGACCATCACTATAACACAACTTAGATAAAGCATCTAAGGAATACTACCAACACGACCATACTATTTCATCACCAACAACTGCACCGTAGTGCAACACTCTAGTCACGTCGGTAAGCACAACACTTACTCTAACTCAGGGCACGGCCTAATTACTCATCACTCTCAAGGAATAATAACGACATCATCATTCACTCAAGAACTACAATAGAATCACGATGGACATCGTGGACGTTTCACAATAACGTTTGAGAGCAACTTTACAAATAGAATCTATATTACCACCCTCAGGGTCGGAATCCGACACAACCACTTTCACACCTCATTTCTATGTACTTAGGTTAATGGTCACATTATGCCCCACTCTTACTCTCATGGTTGCAAAACCAAACTTGGTATTACCGAATCCACAATTATGCCACCTCACACGGGTTCACTCGAAAATTACAACAAATTCCTTATTGAATGTCGGGTTACCACTTGAAAAATCTCCAACTCATCTCTTAGTCTAGTACTCTATATCTAGTAATCTAGATTCCTAACCCTTATCGCTATTTATCCAGTTTACACCATCCCTCCAGTCACATCTCACATTCTCCACAACGTTTATCAGCTCATGTCATTACTCTCTCTTACTCTTAGTTCCCCAATTATTCCCTCATCATTCTACAAATTCTAACTCGACCATATGCTAACCAAAACATATGAGTTATGCTCAAAAGGTGGATCATGTGAGTGAATGATTGGAAAGCCCCAGGCTTAGTCTCTGGTGGATAACGTGGACAGTTTATGTTAAGATATGACATGTTGACAGTTGCAAGATTATAAAGTTTCTTTGTTATTATGAAGTATTTTATACTACTCAACCTCGTGGTTGACAGTGTATTCGTGGACACCTGTGATGAACCGTAACTGGGAGCAGACTTGGCAGGTACTTGAGATTAGCTGGCTAGGAACTTGGAAGGCGTGTGAGGACATGGACAGGACGACTTAGCTTTACCTCACTATTTAGTTTCTTATCATTATTAGTTGTCATTTAATTCCACCCGCTGCAAGATTGTATTGTATTTATTTGAAAAAGAAAAAAAAAATATGAATAAGACATTTGAGTTTAATTTATGTAAATTTCCTTGGTTTGCTAAACTCTTTTATTCACTACCTTGGACATTCCGAGATGGTATCAGTCTCACTTATCTAGGAAGGCCTAATTAAGGCTCTTAGATAAATGAGGGTGTTACAAAGTGGTATCAGAGCGAACGATCCTCAGGCCTAAACCAATGAACAATAATGAACATAGGTGATTGTGTCTAATAAAATGAACTCGATAGAAACTGTTAGGAGCCCCATCTTAGGCTTGGGATGAGTAAGGCCCCTAACTCCAAACCATTGGCCTTTTCAGTTTCGAACCAGGAACCCTGAGAGAATATTTGAGAGTGTGGGCTAGTTATAATGAGGTATATTATATTTTAGAGGATATTTGATATGGAGTTACTAATATTGCTGCAGGGAGAGATTACGGTAAGTATTGTGAATGATTATTGGCTTGGCCATAAGATGGGCATTGATATTGTTTATTGGATGAAATGAGGATTTGATAAGGAATAAATGATGAATTAATTTGATCATGAGCATGAAAGTAATTGTGAATTGATATTGATTATGTGGTTGGATGTTGTGTGATAGTAGTATCATGCTTAGTGATATGCGGCTATGTGATTCCCGAAACCATGCTATTTACAATATTATGAAATGATTAAACTTTTGACAGGGATGTTTTAGAGTAGATGCTAGTCGTGTGTGAAGTATGATGACCAAGTTGTGTTAATACAAGTATAGGAGGGTGTTAATGAGGGCTTATGGCCTAGTAAAAAGGAACCTAGAGCTGAACCTTATTTTGTCAGATTTTTACCTCTATTTGATCTAGCTGCCATTTAATCTCGCTTTATCATCTATGGTTGAAAATTAATGAGTGATAACCCAGTGAGTTAGATTTCCAATTTCGTTGGTCTCATGTTTAAAAGTTTTACTATTTAGGAGAAATAAATATTTTAATGGTCAGTGATCAGAATGTTCCTGTACAATTAAGTTTTCGACAATCAATTTTGTCAAATTTCTCATTTAATTTGTATTTAAAATTTTTGCCTAATTCCAACTTAACTATTTAAAAGATTCATATGTGTTTTCAAATTGATAAGCCACGTTGCAAGATAATATTTCAACATTTATTAGTGATTTTTACAAGACCCAAGTTTTTGACAAATTGTTGATCAGTGTCTGTTTGGACCAACTGGATTGTAAAAATCTTTATAAAATGGTTGTTCGAAATTTGAATTCGATTCTTTTTCTCATGTTTTGAAAGCACCTTATATTTTATGGAAAGTATAAAACCCAAAATGAAATTTAATGGTTATTTAATGGTGATTTTTGAAAGTTACAGCTTGATTTTGATTTTTGAAAACGCGAGTCTTACTAAAGTTCAATATACATACTTTATCAATTCTTAAACTATTAAAGTTGAGGGATAGGAGTAATTATATAGGGACCAAAGGAGGGATAAGATAGGATAGAGTTGACTACACCTTGTTTTGATGGTAGGTATAGAATGTTTAAAAATATTAGGCCATCTTTCCTCGGGTAGAAGCTTATGTTGTCTTGTTTTACTTTTATAGAACCATGCCTCCAAAGAGATCAACACCTACACCTCTACCATGTCTCAAGAGGACATTGACCGTTTGATATCTATGAATGAGACTTTGACTGCGGCAATAAAGGCTAAAGGTCAGTTCGGGATCCAGCAAAGATGAGTGCTAATATCGCAAGGCACAACCCAACAAAGTATGACAGGTTAGGTGAACCATATTTACTTGGAGATTGGCACTGAGAGTTTGACAACCTTTTTGAGTCGCTAAATTGTTCTGCGGAGTTGCAAGTAGATCAAACTGCTTACTATTTGAGGGGAAAACCGGGTTTGTGGTGGAACCATAGCTAGGAAGTTTTGAGGGAATCTTGGAAGGAGAATGATGAATCTTTTCTCACTTGGAAAGGTTTCAAGGAGACTATGAGGGCTGTATTTGTACCAGAACGTAGAAATTGAGTGAGAAATTGGGTTTTTCGAGCACTTAGGGTTTGTGTTTTAATTTGGGATTTTTTTTGGTTTTGTTGGTATAAGAGGGAGAGTGGTGAGTGTTCAGCGTTTTTTTTATAAAACATACTTAGCCGCTATCTTTCCCAGCGGCTTTTCCCCTTTCTTATTTTCTAATCGTTAAAATTTTTGCGATTAATGGTGTGAAAATTATGTAAAGCCGTCAACTTCTCCAGCAGCTTTACTCATTTAACCTATCAACATACACAAATCTCTCAATCCAGTAGCTACCCTAAAATTTGTATTACTACAACTGATGAAACCGCCAGCTTCCCTAGCGGCTTTACCCCTTCCCCAGTTTGTTAAACTTCATCAGTTGTTGGGAATTTGGAAGATCAAAATTGGGTAAAGCCGCCATGTTTGTTAGCGGCTTTGTAGAAAAACTGGAAAGAAATAAAAAGTGATGACGTGGACCCATTGGGCCAAAATAGTTTCAAACCGACCCCAAATTCCTAATTAGTTCGCTAATTAACCCCACTAAACAAAAAAAATCGCGATTGGGGGTGATGAAAAGGAATGGTAGGGGGGGAAGGAAAATGCAAAAATGGTAAAACAAACAACTACAAAGGGAAATAAGAGATATGATTCCCTTTCCCTTTCCTTAGACCCCAACCAAAGGCCCCCTAAGTGAAGTCCCTAGGTTTCTTAGCGGTTTCGTATAAAAATTGAAAATAAAAATAAAAAGTGATGATGTGGACCCGTAGGGGCAAAATAGTTTGAATCGGAGACTAATTCCCCAATTAATTTGCTAATTAACTCCAATTAACTAAAAAAATTCTCACTAAGAATCAAATTAGATCCATCGTCACCATATTATGGCTAATTCGATGGTACTCTTTTTGTAATTCGAAATAGAGTACTCTTTATTAAGTTTAATTGTGCAACTCATTAGTAGTTCTTTGTTTTGCGGAAACAGAGGATTTGGGAATAAACCACCCTTTTTTTGCTAAAATGTAAGCTTCTCATTAATAATCGCAAATTACATCACATCTTTTTAATACAACTTCATAACTTTGAGTGCATGTGTTAATTTAATTGCACCTTGGACAACCAGTTCACATCCTTTTGAGAGATACAAACTGGTTTACAATGAAATAAACGACTTCTAATGACCTCTTGAAGATGTTTAGCAACTATGTTTGGTCTAGAAATACACTGATGTAGCCTTGATTCATTCCTCTGCATCCAAATAAAGTACCAGCAAGTAAGAACAACAGCAGTGGAGATGCTCTTCCTTAGCTTACTCCATCTTCTTCGTGCATGAGTTATGATGCTACCTTCTTTACTAATATAAGTACCTAACCATTCCCCTACTATATGTAACAATTCTTGTCTAAACTGACACTTTACAAACAGATGATGTGTTTCGGTATGCATCTGACAGATGTAACAAAGATCATCTGTACTGACACCATATTATACCAGCCTATCCTTCAACTTGAAAGCCTGATCAGCTATAGTCCAGGCAATGAAGTTATGCTTTGGAACAGCTATAGGACACCGGATTTCCCTATACCAATCCACTCGATCCCTCTTCAGTCTTAACCATTGATAACATCCTTTCACAGTATACACTCCAGAATTATGACTCCACTGACCCTCAACAAAACCCTCACTCATATTATCCCTTACACCACAAATTTTCCTCCAATACCAACAACAATCAGAGGATGGGTTATATTCAAGCCAATTAGAGCCTTTTAAATACACATGATTCACCCATTGAACCCATAACCTATCTGGTTGCACATCAATCCACCACACCAATTTGCCTACCATTGCTATATTCCATACATGACTTTGTTTTAAACCTAAACCACCCTCCTGTTTTTGTACACAGACCTCATGCCATCCAACAGAAGGAACTTTACCATACTCAGAGCTACTCTCCCACAGGAAATTCCTGCAAATATTATCAACTCTCTGAAGCACACCTTTAGAGAGGACAAACATAGGAGCCCAATAATTGTGCATAGTAGACAGAACTGAAGAAACTAGAACTAATCTTCCAGCATAAGACAAATTCTTTGCTCCCAAACTTCTGATCCTATCCACAATCTTATTATTTAATATTACACAATCGTTTTTCTTTAGTCTACCTGCTATAATGGGCACCCCTAGGTATTTAAAAGACAATTTGCCTTCTATAAACCCAGATATGAACAAAATATCTTTCTTGAGATGTGGTGACTCCATTTAAATAAGCACAAGATTTATGAGCATTCATTCTAAGTCTAAATGCTTCATAAAAAGCAGAATAAGCCCTTAATAAAAGCATTATAGAGTGTGCATTCCCCTTACAGAATAACAATAAATCATCAGCAAATATTAAGTGTGTCAACTTGAGTGATTTGCAAAGAGAATGATACAGAAAAGGAAATTTGTCTATAGTACACTTTAATATTCTACTCAGATACTCCATGCTCAGTGTGAATAACAATGGTGACATAGGATCCCCCTGCCTAAGACCCCTCTTCCCATGGAAAAAACCAAATGTTTCACCATTCAAGGAGATAGAAAAGGTAGCACTTGTCACACATTTCATCACCAACTCTCTGAATTGATTAGGGAAATTAAAAGCAATCAGAAGTTCTTTTAAGAATCCCAGCTCACTGAGTCATAAGCTTTCATCAAATCAATCTTAAACATACACCTTGGAGAGCAAGCTTGTCTATTGTACAACCTGACAAGATCTTGGCACACCAAGATGTTTTCAATAATGCGCCTACCTTTGATGAAACCACCCTGGTTCATACTAATAACTTCTGGTAACACCTCAGCCAACCTATTGCAAATTAACTTAGATATATACTTGTATAAGACATTACAACAAGCAATAGGCATAAACTGAGTAACATGGATGGGCATCTTACACTTTGGTATAAGTGTAAGAATAGTGGCATTCAATTGTCTAAGAAGTTTACCATACGAACACATCTTTAATAGCATTACATACCTCATCACCAATAATGCTCCAAGAATCTTTATAGAAAGCACTAGAGTAGCCATCGGCCCGGGAGACTTATGCTCGGGAATGGAGATAATGGTCGCCTTAATTTCAAAGATCGTGATAGGTTTGAGAAGCAAAGCCCAATGAGCATCAGTACAAATAGCTCCTTTTTTATGATTTTGGCATTCCCCTTAGCAGTAGGCACAGTTTCACCCAACGAAGATTTATAATAAACCACCCTTAATTGTGCGAAGACGGTTTATTTTTGTGAGATAAGCTAGTTCGTGAGCTTGCCTTCTACCAACTTTCATTAAGTCCGTCGTCCTAGTAAGTCTTTACGTAGTATGTACTTCTAATGTGTGCAGTTGTGCAATGTATGAAAATGGTGGCCTGGACTTATATAGCAGTTTTAGGTACCCGACTATACCAAGATTTTTGCTCGAAAACAACCCATCGCAGCCGGGATCTTTCAGTAGTGTGGAAAACCTCAGCTATTCCGTTAATATCCCTATGACGCGTTTGTCAACTAACCTATGTCCTTTATTTCTGAAAGAATAATATCTGATATTATTCAGATATTGTATAATATGCTTAATATATAAACTTTGTATTTTAGTAATATCTATATTCGGTTGCTTTGTTAGTAGGGATTGCTTTATGGTAGTCAAAGATTACGATCTTATGTATGGTAGTATATGTGTATGATGTATCTTCTCTTTACGAAATACGAAATTCTTCACCATCATTTCTACGTTCTTGATTTTTCACATGGTATCGTGAGCTAAAAACGATCCAAACATAATTACAAATTCTTCAAAACAAAAATTCAAAAATCGACCGATCTCACCATGCCGGGAGATGACGGCAAACTCATAGGAAAATTGGGTAGTCCAAAGACTATTCCCATGAAATCACCTCTTTACCTCACCCTTCCGATAATCCAAATTTAAATGTTACGCAAATCATTTTTAATGGCAATAATTACGATATGTGGGTAGATGCCGTTAAAAACGGACTTGATGCAAAAAATAAATTTCTAATGGGTTTTGATTCAAAGCTCTATGGTAATATACGATCCAACCTATCAATGGAGGACCCGATCACCACATTAATTCGAGCTTATGCCCTAATTTTAAGGGAGGAAAGACATGCTTATTTGACCATAGTCAAGGAGGAACATGATGAAGCGGCAATTGTAACACCCCAAGATATTGAGAGGGAAGTTGTCCCACATAACAAAATTGAGTGGCTTATGATATATTTATAAGGGCTTCCACCCATCACTTAGTAACAAGGCCTTGTGCATTGAGCTTAAGTGAGGACAAATAATGGGCCCAAAGGTATACATCTTATCTTATTGGATTTGTGTTACGACGGTGGCGGTTCGGGTTGCTATAAATGGTATCAGAGCAACCCTACGACCGTGTGGTGGTCATGGTGTCAAGAGTACTCGAGTCACGCACTTAGCAGGGAAGGATTCTGAGCTTGGCTGCGGCCAGCCTCCGGGCACAACGGGGACGTATGTTATTTAAGTGGGGGAGTTTGTAACACCCTAAGATATTGAGAGGGAAGTTGTCCCACATTGGGAAATCGAGTTGCTAATGAGATATTTATAAGGGCTTCCACCCACCACTTAGTAACAAGGTGTTGTGCTTTTGGGCTTAAGTGAGGACAAACAATGGGCCCAAAGGTAGACATTCCATCTTATTGAGATTGTGTTACGATGGTGGCGGGTCAGGTTGTTATAGCAATGACTACCAAAGTGTACGGAGGAGGAAAAGGAAGAGGTGCTAACATCAAGTCCGAAATCGATGAAGCAGAGAAGCCACCCCAGTGCACCTATTGTGGGAAATATTACCACAAAGAAGAAGAATGCTATGACAGGCATGGATATGAGAAAGTTAAAGCACTTGAGAGGGGGCGAGGTCGCCGAGAGGAGGAAATACAGGTCGTGGAACCAGCGGCCATGGAAGAGGCAGAGGCCATGGTCATTATCAGGCCAATGCCGTGGGAAGCACTTCAGGGGCAAAGGAAGGATAATCATCGAGACAGAACTTACTTTTCATGAATGACAAGATCGAAAGGATAAGGAATTGCTAATGGCTAGTCCCGATGGTAATGGAAAATTTCAAGGTATGAAATTAAATATTAATGTTGAATGGTTGATAAATAGTGGAGCTTTTCATCACATGATGGGAAAACGAGAATATTTGACGAACACATGGACTAACGACCCTTCAATCGTGAGCTTGATTGATGGGAGACGAGTTGAGGCTTGTGTTCATGGAGAAGTCAGATTAAGCACACATTTCGTGCTAAGAGATGTTTTATTTGTGCCATCGCTTATTCGTGATCTAATTTCCGTTCAACAATTGATACATGAAAATAACTGTGTAAAAACTTTTCATCTTGACTTTTGTGAAATGCAGGACTGGACTACGAGGATGGAGATTGGACAGGGTGAGCATCGACAAGGGGTTTATTATTACAAGCCAAATAGGCCCGGAATTGGTAGCAGGAGTCACGGTTTCCAAGGAGAGTCGATTATGACACAAAAGACTTGGACATCCTTCCAAAGTTATTTTTTTCTCGTTTTTCTGATTTGGTCTAATGCAATTTAAATTGCACTTCAGATGTGGTTTGTGATTCGTGTTGTAGGGCAAAACAATCCTGTACCCTTTTAAGCCCAATAATAAAAGGTGTGATAAATTATTTGGTGTGATTCATTGTGATGTTTGGGGCAGTACCGGGTGACTAGTTTGACAAGCCCACACTATTTTTTGACTATAGTTGATGATCATAGTCGGGGAGTGTGGGTGTATCTTATGAAAGTAAAAAGTGAGCAGGTGATTTGATGAATTTTTTTGTGAAATGGTCAAAACACAAATTGACACATGTGTTGAGATAATTCAAAGTAATAATGGAACGAAATTGTTGTCCGGGTCTATGCAACATTATTATGCAGAAAATGGAATTTTATTTCAAATTAGCAATGTAGATACACCACAACAAAATGGTCGGGTTGAGAGGAAACATCGTCATATTCTTGAAAAGGCACGGGCATTGCGTTTTCAAGCTGGACTACCAATCCAATTTTGGGGAGAATGTATATTAAGCGCTGCGTACTTAATAAACCGCACACCTATGCCTTTGGTAGATTGAAAATGCCGTATGAAATATTATACCGTAGGAAGCCCAACCTCGATAATTTAAAGTCCTAGGATGTCTATGTTATGCACATAATAAAGAGAAAACGAGAGAGAAATTTGGGGAACGGGGCAAGCAATGTATTTTTATTGGTTACCCTCATGGCAAAAAGAGGTGGAAAGTGTTCGATTTAAAAGAAAAACGAGTATTTGTGTCACGTGATATAATATTCTACGAAAATGTTTGTCCTTATTTGGTCACGAGTGGTGATTCCATTTCGCAACATGGGGATAATGGGCAAGGGATACACAATCGTGGACATACTGATTTCGATTATAGCACACATGATGAACAACCCCATCTTTGTGAGGGGGAGTGTTGCACTAGAGGAATCACACAAGACTATACTAGATGACGAGGAGGTTCATGTGACGAATGGTTCAGTTGATAATTCACCACGCAATGATGACAATGAGGTGATTGAAGGTAATTTGGAGGATGAAGGTAGATAACGAGAGGAAGAAAGAAATGAAATACCAGGTGAGGAAAGGCTTAGCCGTGGAGCGCGAGAAAAATTCACACCCGTATGGAAGAAGGATTATTATTTTAAATCGATAAGAATAATCGACCCCAACATCGATGCTCACAACACTGAAGCAAAGTCCCGACGATCAGGTACGCGTTATCCATTAGTTAACTATGTTATTACAGATTGTTTTTCAAAATCTCACAGGGCATTCTTAGCTGTAATTGATGAAAATCGTGAGCCAAATTATTACCATGAGGCTGCGAAAAATCAAAGGTGGCGAGAGGCGATGAATAAAGAGATCGACGCATTGGAAAAGAATGGAACTTGGAAAATTGTTACATTACCTGAAGGAAAGAAAGCTATTGGATGTAAATGGATTTACAAGATTAAATATCAAGCTGTTGGAGCCATAGAATGTTACTAGGCAAGGCTTGTGCCACAAGGGTTCACACAAGTGGAAGAAATAGACTTCCACGAAACATATGCACTGGTGTCAAAAATGACTAGTGTACGTTGGCAGTTACGATCATTAAGGGTTGATTCATCGAACAATTAGACGTGAATAACGCCTTTTTACATGGAGACCTTAATGAGGAGGTGTACATGAAGATTCCGCAAGGGTTCGAAAGGAAAGGAGAAAATAAAGTGTGTAAATTGTTGAAATAAATCTATGGATTGACGCAAGCTTCGCGGAATTGGTTCGCTAAATTGACCATATTGATGAGGAGCTATGGGTTCGTACAATCATTGAAAGATTACTCATTATTCACATACAATCAAAATAGAATTTTTATTGGAGTTTTAGTGTATGTCGATGATATGATTGTAGTTAGCAACGATGCTAAAACTTGTACAAATTTGAAGGCTTTCCTCGACAAGAGTTTTGGCATTAAAGATTTAGGAAAGCTCAAATAATTCTTGGGAATAGAAGTTGCACACGGTACAAATGGGTTATTCGTGAACCAGCGTAAGTATGCGATGAGCATTATCAAAGAAACAAGAATGGAAGGAGCTAAAACGGCCTATACACATATCCAACAAAGACACAATTTGGCATTGACAAAGGGATATGTCTTAAAAGACATTAAGCGGATAAATGCTGCACTCTAAACCTAAAATCAATATATAACGGAATGCTTAAACACTGAATAAAATCTAATACTCATACTTAGGAAAGCTCAAATAATTCTTTTAATTAACCTATTCACTGGTGGTTGCTCCAAGTTCACCATCAGCCGTTAAATAAAATCTAATACTCATACTTGAAAACCCGAAGCTTAGAAATTAGTAACCAAGGCTAAGTGTAACGAGCCGTAAAACTACCGCACAATCCCTCAAAATTGTATGCGTGATCCGTTCATTTCGAGCCCTTATATTTATATTTCCGCTTATGTATTTTCATTTCTGTTTTCATAGTCAAGTAGTACTCCAAGATTACTTCCTGCGTGTCGAATCTTGGAGCTAGATTTTTAGTTTAAGTTACATTTTGGGGCGTTTAGATTTCATATCGTTATTCTGCACAATCAATGTATCCTGCTACAATGACCAAAATATCAAATTTGCCTCTATGAGACCTACTAGTCAATGAAAATCGCTTTTTATATTTAAGCTTGATATTGCTTGTCTCTTGCTTACAATAATCGTATTGCTTATTTTTATTGCTTTGTGCCGGACTTTGATAATTGTGACTAGAATTCCCGACACACACCCCAAGTCCCGAGAAACGTGCTAGTGGGCAATTCCTCAATAGTACGAGACTCTTATTGCTTGCATTCTTGCCCTAGAGTTGGGCAAGGGTGCGCACCACGATCCGGAAAAAGTGCCGGACCGTGACTTTTGGTATCAGAGCCCGGTCTTCAGACCAGTTTTTTCAAGCAGCATTTGTTCATCGAGATTGAGAAAATGGGCGAACGTATAGAAGACCAAGTGGACGCCTTAGAGGAATTGTTCGATAAGAAACTTCCCTTACTCGAGGACATTGTTATCCGAGTGGGGGAGAGCCTCTAGGAGTTGGAAAAGACGGTTGATGAACTTGAGTCAAAATTGGTCGGGATGAATATCCGTATCCAAGTGATCAGTGATGCAATCACCGATGATCGGTCGCAAGAAATTACTCACCTCCATCGAAAGATCGATGAGCTAGAGAAACGATTGCGCCATGCTCTTGAAAGCAGTGGCCAATGACGGGGAATCATTAGGGGGCCGTAAGGTGAAGGCGCCCCAACCTCGTACCGACTATAGGGTGAAGGATTCAAAAGCGGTCGATAATATTGTTCTCGATATGGAGAAATACTTCCGAGTAAGTGGGCTTGACGAAGAAGAAAAAGTCGACACTACAAGTATGTACATGGTGGACGATGTCAAGATGTGGTGGCGGGCTAGGTACAAGGAAATAGATGCGGGCATGATCACGCTAACATCGTAGGCTGAATTCAAGATGATTTACGAAGGATCACTTCTACCCCGATAACACCGAGTTTATCGCTCGGAAGAAGCTCAAGGAAGTAAAGCACACCAAATAAATCCGGGATTATGTGAGGGAATTCTCAGCGTGCATGCTCGATATTACCGAAATGACCGAGACAGACAAGACATTCGAGTTCATCAACGGATTAAAGAGGTGGGCTCTACAAGAGGTAATGATACAAAACCCCAAAACTCTATCTTCAGCCATATCGGCCGCGGAGCGCCTTCTCGATTTCCACGGGGAGCGAGAGGTACCATGAGATGTGGCACCAACGGAGAATACCGGTGCGCCTCAAGTTGGATTCAATGGTAGAAAACCACAAGTTAGTTCGATTTCAGTTGGGAACAGTCGATTTCGCTCACAAGGGAGCCAAGCTCAATCGGCGAGCAGTGCGAACTCGCCCAAAAGCTCGTCTTGAAAGGTGGGAAACTCAACTGCGTCTACAAGAAAGAAACCATTCACGTATTTTGTGTGCAGGGGTCCTCACAAGATGGCCGAATGTCCCAACACGACAGAGTTCAACACGATGTTTCAGAAAATACGAAAGGGGGCTCAAAAACGTTTTGATAGGGCTCTAGCCGACTATCACCAAGAATATGACAAAGACTCGGGTAATGAGGAAGACTAGCTGCGTATGGACTCAGTACAGAGGATAAGAATGATGGGGAAGTTGGAAGAACCCCTTGCCAAGAAATCCACCGGGCTCATGTACGTGGACTTGACGGTGAATGGGAGGAAAGCACGAGCCATGATCGACTCGGGTGCATCCCACAACTTTATGACTAAATAGGAAGCTGGTCGGTTGGGACTAGTTCTGAGTGACACTAACAGCTGTCTGAAGCCGGTTAATGGGAAAATGAGACGTGTCCAACGAGTGGCTAAGAAGGTCGCGGTTCCGGTGGGTGAATGGGCGGGGGAGCTCGACTACTCCACCGTTTCGTTAGATGATTTCAAATTAGTACTCGGGATGCAATTCTTTCAGAGAGCATTAGTAGTGTTAAAGCCAAGTGACGGTTTGATGCAGCTGATGGGGTCTTTCGTAGTGAAGACCGTGGATAGGGATGAGGGCAATGGGAACCCTCGAATATCGGCAATGGGCGATTCATCAATATTATTAGTTGAGAAAGACACATACCAATTTGGATCCTCAACTTGACTAAGCATATTTGTGAATAACAAATTATAGGGTTGTAAAGTTGTTTAAGTTATTTCAAGAGCTTGTTCAAGAGGCATCAACGCAATAAACAAATCCATCGATGCATCTTTCGAATGACACACACTTTCCCATATGGCTTTCAAACTACGATCATTACTCAAGGATAGTACACTACGCCAAATCTGGCAATCAATAAGGAGCGTATCACAACGGTTTAATGCATTTAATAACGACACTTAGATTACCGTTTTCCAAATAATGGCGGAAACCTAGACCGCGCTAATAGGAATAACGGTTTCCCTTAAAAACCGTTGTTATTATAATTTGACAACGGCTGCTTAACAAACTGTTGTCAAAAACATTTAACGATTTCCGAAAACTCGATATAGAATCACTCTTATCAACGGTTGTTAGAAAACCGTTACCAATTTAAGATATCGGCATTTCGAAAACCGTTACTAAATTAACACCAGCAAAGGTTTTTGTTATCCGTTGCTATGTTATAGCTACGAATTTTTTGTAACAGTTATTATTTTCTATTATGAAATAACGGTTTTTCAATTCAACCGTTGTCAGTATTTGATTAGATTTTTCATATTGACTACTGCATTCAAAACTTTATCAGAATTTAATAAATATTCAATTTGACCAATAATATTCAATTTGACCAAAATAATTCTATAAATATGTCTTCATAATGTTTTAGGTCAAATTCTAAATTTCAAATATTTACTCTATAATTTCTTTCTAAATTACTCTCTAAAAAAAATATGGCTGGTGTATCGGAGCTACAATCACATCCTCATTACGCACAACCTTTCACTTGTATTCTCCATAATCTCCCGGTTCATTATGATGTGAATGGGAAGGGTTTAAACCCTAATTTTGGGTGGTTGACGCAAATGCTTCATGACTCTGGTTTCACCGCGCTTAAAAAAGTGTACCCTGTGTCTACAAACAAGTAAGGTTTTGTAGGCTTCGCTTTTATTGTGTTTGTGAAGCTAAGCGCCATGGTAGTTTTCGTCAGACAAGAAAATTAGGGGCTAGATTTGCGGGGGAAGATGCGGGGAAAGAGGACTTCTATTCGGATGATAAACAACAAGGCCCTTATTAATGTGTTGCGACCCATCTTGATCATCATCTGCTGAAACATTGCAGGAAGCATCACATTCTTGCCACCGTGCCTATGTCATGGGAGAAAGAGGTCATTTCACCTGTGCTTCCCGATGATAATGAAGGGCCGATCTACGACTTGCTCTATACCGAAATTCATAATGAGTATCCTAATACTTCATCAGATTCTAATAATTAAGTTTTTAATTATTATCTGGCATTGTAAGTTGTATATGGATTTTGGTGGGTGTTTGAATTAAAGTTTAATTATTTATGTTTTTTTGTTACGTTTTTTGTTACCGCATCCTCTGGAATTCAGAGACAATATCACCAGAAAAATATCAAACTTTTATTATAATGGATTAGGTTTTTAGGAGTACATTAAAATATCAAGCTAAAGAAAAAAAATCGCGTAAAATAAGCGTTGGCAAATGTGAAAAAGCAAATGTGTAGAGTGGAGTTGAATTGAGGGAGTATGTGTTTTATTACCCATCCTCTGGAATTCAGAGACAATATCACCATATATGTCTCTTTCACCTTCAGCCCAATCCACACGGTCGTTTTCCCATTCCAACGGCACTGTCCCCTGCTCGGCAATGCGACCTTAACGGTGCAGAATCGGAAGTAGTAGGAGACGGTCAGATTCATTCGTAACTCATAAATATAGGCCTACCCGCTGATCATCGTGATCAAAACAGAGTCTCGAAGAGTCATTGTTATAGAATGCCTGCTCAAGTTTGCGAGAATGACGAAAGCATTCCCTCTCCTCACCCCCGCCAAACTCTATGAGGGCGCACCGCCCGAAGCCATCATGCGCATCATTGTCCGGGTAGATAGTTTGAACCACATTCAATCCAGCTAACCAAATCAAACCTATTAACCAGTCAAGGCTATACGAGAGTATAGCCTTTCCATGCTGGTCCTCTGTATACGGGAGATTGTGAATGATGCACGTAAAGGGTTTAGCGTACATAAATCTACTTGGGGTCTGCGGAGGTTCATATGATGCTTCATCATCATTATCATCGGATGAATAATATGAACCATTATAAGTTGGTGAACTTGACGACACAATCGATATGGAAAATTAATGGAGGACTTAACAAGTTAAGAATTGGAAAGTGCAAACGGTACAAGTTAAGATTGTGAAAATTATAATTATACTTATAATGAGTTTGGGTTATATTGGAAACGGTATAATAAGATAGTAAGAATTGGAACCGGTATAATAATAAGATAAGAATTAGAAACTTAACAAGTTAAGAATTGAAAAGTAGAAACGGTACAAGTTAAATAAGAATCGGTCAACTCTGCCGTGTTAAACATATTAGCTTACAAAGGTTATCAAAAAACCGTTGTCCAATTGGTAAAAAAACAACGGTTATAAAAAAACTATTGTCCAATTAGTAACAACAAAATGGTTATCAAAAAACTGTTGTCCAATGACTAAAAACACAACGGTATTGATTTGACTAATGCATGCCTTGTAATTTTTACTTTTTCTGATTCAAAGTTGCATTATCGCGTGTTTGAACATATGTATAACACAAAATGATAATGGTTCTTTGTTAAGCCGTTATCATATTACATATATCAATAACGGTTGGACAAAACCCGTTTTAAAAAAATTGTTTAATTATACGTGATTTTCTAGTTTTTGTGATTTGACTAATGCATGCCCTGTAATTTTTACTTTTTCTGATTCAAAGTTGCAGTATTGGTTGTTTGACCGTATGTATAACACAAAATGATAACGGTTCTTTGTTAAGCCGTTATCATATTTCATATACGAACAACGCTTATTGTAAATCCGTTGTCATATTACACCAACAAACAACGGTTTTTCTTCTAATCGATGTAAATACGGATCCACCTTGTGAAAACTAAAAGTTTGTGGCTTTACCAATAAATGCCCTATTATTATTGTTTGTTTGACCATTATTCACCTAATGCATGCATTCATAATTAATACAAGTTTGAATATTACGTATAGATGAAATTAATCTAATTAATTATAGCTTTATTATACTATAAATAACATCACATTTGTAGTAACAATAAGAATCATTTTATTATTTATAACATTTCTACTTTCCTTTTTAAATAGTCTACATATACATACATATCATAATTAAAAGAATGTCGTCGTCTTCATCATCATGATCGCACCTCCTCGCCGATCGGTAACTCGCTATATCAACCGATTACGTGCATAATTCACAATCTCCCAGTCATACGCGATGTTCTTTGAAGCTTGACTTCTAAGTCTCTTAACCCATTGAGGGACATCCTCATTGAGAATGAGTTTTCAAATGTTAGGGCAATCCACCAGGCTTGGATTTGGGTCGTGGGTTTCTTGGACATGCTCGATCGTGTTTCGAGGGGATGGTCTTGACGATTTTCGCCAAGCAAAACAACTCGCCGCAAGGTATGCATCAAGTGACCATCAAAGGGGCAAAAGTGATTTTTATGGCGGCGAACCTAAGGATCGTTATGTACATCCGGGCCTTACTTATGGGTTGCCACCACCAAGACGCTCCTCGATGAGAAGGTTCATTTAAATGCGAGTTTTATTAATGTACCGAAATCATGGGAAGACGAAGAAGTGCCTCATTTTGATCACCGTCTTGATGCCGATTTAGTACGCTTGATTTATAATAAAGTTTATCCTTAGTACCCACCTCCTAGTCAAACTCCTCTTAGGGTATTTAATTAATGTAATAATTAATTAGCTGTTTGTTTTTGTGGTTTTTTTATTTTTTATTCTGTTTCCTTTTTTTCCCCTTGTTGTACTTTTTTTTCCTTGTGCCATTGTATAATATTCTCGTTTTAATATATAATTCTACTCTTTATTACACGAAAATGCTTATTAAAATAGATTTTAAATAAATTGCTAACAGACAAATGAATGAAACAATAATATATAATATAATGATAACGATAGTGCATAAGAACCGTGTTAGAATATAAACACCTCTAAAAATAAAGGGAAATTGTAAGATATTAATAAGATAATTACAACGGTTCTTATAAGGACCGTGTTAAATTATGCAATTACTGAATAACATTATTTTAAATATCCTTTTTTCTTTATTTATTTTTTCATATCTCTCTCTCTCTCTCTCTCTCTCTCTCTCCCTCTCTCTCTCTCTCTCCCCCTCTCCCTCTCCCTCTCCCTCTCCCCCCCCCCTCTCTCTCTCTCTCTCTCTCTCTTATTACTCAAATTATGTCAAGTGGTAGCTTTTCTTCTTTCTCTATTTAACAGGGACATGTAATTGCTCAGTTCCGATAGCATTGCGGACTTCTTAGACTTCGCAAAATCCGGGAAGAAAGTTTGTTACTTGCAAATTCTAAATCCCGAGACTAAAATGCGTGGATGCAATTATTTCAAGTGGGTTGATGAACCAATGACTGAGTGGCAGAGGAAGGTTATAAACAGGTTAGTGAATGAGAAAAAGAGCATGGATATCAAGATTACTCAAGTGAGAAGTATACTATATCAACTTGAAGAATTGAAGCGGGGAAATGACAGTGAAATATTGAAGGCAAAAGAAGAATGCAAGAAGTTAACCATGGATATCGTAGAACTCAAAAATAATGAGGCATGGCTTAAGTTAATTGTCATATTTCTTCTTCTAATTTTTATTTACCTAGTTTATTATATATGGTGGTAGTTTGTACTCTTTATGTGTAAATTTGTAATCCTTTAAATTAATGAAAATAAGCAAGATTTTGTAAGAAACATATTGTAATTAGCTGACATATACCAAATGATACTTTATTTCTTGGCGGTAAAATCAAACATCATGAAATATAAAATAAAACGGTTATACCCAAACCGTGGTTCATGACGTATACAATTATAACGGTTCAGGCCGTTGTTATGTATAAATATGATGCTTAATTTCTTGGCGGGAAAATCAAACAACATGAAAATATTACAGACTATTAGGTGTTTTAGTCGGATGTTATTTATGTTCATAGTAGTCATCCATATTTTGAGAGAATATCAATGTGATGAATGAATTGTAGGAAAAACTTGGAAAATTCAGTCGTCACGACGCTTGGGTAGAAGGTCACACTCCTAAGAATGGAAAGACGGAAACTGAATATGATAAAGACGTTAAAGAGAAAATTGTAAGTTTGAATAAATATGTCACCCTTACATTTGGTGGTCGAAGTTATATAATTGTGATTTGCTTAATGCTTTTATGTGTATGTAGAGAATCATGAGAAGGAGGTACATGAAGGAAAATGGAAGCACGATGGACGTGATGACATTCTTGCTAGGGCAATCGGCAAAGCAGAGCATCCAGGTCGTGTGAGAGGGGTATCGACGCATGTTGGTATCACTAAGTATTTTGGGAAAACTACTCGAAGTGGTGATGATTCCAAGAAGGTAATCTATAAATACTGTATTTGAACCAACGTAATTTATAACTATATATCTTTGACATTAATTTCTACTACACAACTATATAAAATAGCCAGGTTGATGGTGAGAATGTTGGCGGGAAAAGCCATCGAGAAAAAGAGTTGGATATGGTTCAAGAAGTCATAAAGGAAGCAAAGGAGGAGGAGAGGAGGGAGGAGGAGTAGGAGGAGGAGGAGGAGGAGGAAAAGTGGTAATAATATTTATGTCTTATATATATATATATATATATATATATATATATATATATATATATATATATATATATATATATTTATATATATATATATATATATATATATATAATGTGTTATATGATTTGGAAAATCAGTACGTGTTATATGGATAAGTGTTAATGTACGAAGGAAGCGAGGAAGACATGGCAAGGGAGAAGGAAATGGCAAAGGAGACTGAGGTGGGAGCCGAGGATCGATATCGGGCAGTTGAAGAGGAAGAGGAAGCTAGGAAGGCCGTGACACAGGATGAGATTGAGGCAGTTGATTACCAGACGTTCTTCTCAACACCGAAAAAGGTAATAGCTGCTAGTTTATAATTATTCATATCATACACGTTTTTTACTTATAAAATTAATTAAAGGTAGTGAATGTATGTGTACTAATTGATTAAAGCTGTCGTGAAGGGCGATTGCAAGATGGCTTGTCGTCTATTCTATTTACAGGGGAAACAGAAAGTTGCTGTTGCAAGGTGATACGTGTTCGCTTACGACCGGCTTCAACAAGTTAAGGTTCATGGTATACCCCTTCGTCACAATTGCAGGAAAGGGAAAGTGTCCCAATTATATAAAGACGAGTATGGGGAAGTAAAAGTACCATTTCCTAATGAGGAGATCACTTATTTGAAAGAAGCCCTTCTTATGTGCAATGGCCTAAAAACCTCATCAATGTTGCCATCCCCGAGGTACCTATACGCAGACGTTAATTATTACTTGTTCTTTAAATATATTAGGATACGAATATTAACACATCGTAAGTACTTTAATCTTTACATTTGCAGAAATTAAGTAAAGCCATGGCGGCAGCTAAAACAATTACTACTACGTCAACGAAAGTTGTTGTAGTCAAGCACAGTTATGATTCTTGTCATGAATTGTGTGAATATAAGAAAAAATGAAAATCGCTTGCGCTGATGGCTTTGCATGTACCTGGTCAGTAAAGAAGTCACCTAAAGGGGATGTAGTCATGGTTAACATTGAAGAGGAAATTATGGGCGCAGCTAATATAGCCGTACTGGACACAAAGCAACTGATGGAATTTGTCGACCTTGATAATTTAGATGTTGTTCACATTTTGATTTGGATGAAGTAACTTTTATTAATAAAACTATTTAGTCATTTCCATTTACGAATAATGATGTTTGTTTAAATTATCAATTACAATAACATTTTTCGATTTGTGACACCCCATATACCAAGGAGTCTTAATAAGACCTTCCCTAGCATATAAGGACATCACCAACTCGGTTGCCCGAGGAAAGTAATCATCAAAGGTCAATAAAAGAACATTTACAATTATTTTACAAGTGATATAACCAAACTACTAATACAACAGGTACATCTCATCAAAACTATATAAACTACTTCTGTCTTTACTCGTGAAGATTCATCCCGCCAAGACTCTCAGCTACCATCCAAGACAAACAAGAAACAACCACACAAGGTCAATAACTGCAGACACACACTAACCACTGGCATAACAATACGGAAACAACAATGAACACACAAGCCACATCTCCTCCAACCAATCACCGTCACCGACTGTCCACTGGACCAGGCCTGCTAGTGGGGGACCGCAACCGTTCCCACCTAAGCCCCGCTCATCATACTGAGCGACAACCCTGTCCCATTAATGTGCACATCCCCTCCCGTGGTGGGTTCCACGGATGGCGAAACTAGGGCGTGAAGCCACTACCGCAAATGACTCTACTCAGCCGAGGACGCACCTCGAGAACCAGAGACAACCAATCACAAACGGTGCATCATAACAACAACCAATGGAACAACACACACCAACCGATTACCATATACAATCAACCACACGGACACAATAACAATACAACAACCGTCACACTAGACAACCATCAGAAACTGAGTAGGAGAACCTACCTTTAGCCAGCCGCAGCAATCCCTCGATCAAACGAATGATATCAACCAAGCAAGCAACCCCTATACAAATCTCATAATAGCCTATTACTACCATCACAATCCTACAAGGAACAACAATGACAAAGATAATGATGATGATGATGATGATGATGATGACATACCTACGCATAACATATCGTCGTTAAGACCGCTACCCGACTTAAGCAACTCATCCTCAAGGCACTAGCATCCTCTAAATCTCCCATGGAAGGAATTATGGTGAAGGGAAAGGAGGGAGGCGACATCTAGGTCAAGGAAGGAAAGAGGCGGAAATGATTTGAGATTCTAACAAAACACGATTATAAACCCTCGCTGGAAAGACGCTACTCGATCGAGTAACTAACTTACTCGATCGAGTGGCCCCTACTCGATCGAGTACTCAAGCTACTCGATCGAGTAGCCTCTACTCTATCGAGTACCACGCACACACCCCCAAAGCCAAACACAACACAAGGCAATTCTTGCACGCATTCCTAAAGGCTATCACATGCCCCCCCAAGGTCGGTCAACGTTGGTCAACGGGTCCCTAAAAGGACGGGTATTACAGTCTTCCCTCCTTAAAAAGAACTTCGTCCCCGAAGTTCGACTCACCCTTCCCCAAACCACACGACAAGAAACCAAGGTCGACATCACCGTTTACCCGTCACAGGCCCACAACTCTCCAAAGGCATTATCCCACAAAGTCATCATCATCAACCGTCTAGACACACCACATATTCAAGCCTCTGAAACCCACTTCTTGAGTTACCGAATGCACCACATGCATCAAACGATCACCACATGCAACAGACGATCCTATCACAAATTCAACAATGTGTGATTCATAGTCACATAACGCAAAACTACCGAGGATAACCCCGCTATTGTTCATGACATTGTCTTCTCATTATGACCACCTTCTCATTATAACACATCAATTACTCATCTTTTACTTAAATATACAATTTCCTCAACAGAATTATTAAAACATTTATAAACTCGTAATTGAAATGTAATAGAGACATTATAAAACATTACAAACATACGGTAAAATTGTTATAATTTCGGCGTTTTTCTTTTGCGACATTACTCATCCCCTCTAAAAAGGAACTTCGTCCCCGAAGTTCAACATCAAACAACTTACTCACTTACCCTGACACATATTGCACTTTATCGACATTACTCACTAATCACGACTAACATTAACTTATACACACCTGCTACTTTATGATAATGATTATCAACAGCCAAGAAGAACATGCAAACCTTACTAAGGAAAGTCCATGAAGTAAGTAACAAATCTTTTTGGTAATAAATAAGTGAGGCTTTCTTGTAGACGTTGAGGAAGTAAAATGAATGCATTAAAAACCTTTGTGTCACATCTATTCCCACAAAATGTCATTTATAAGTCAAGCACAACCCCAAGCATAACTAATAAGTCGACCCAAACATGTAACTAACCTTCAATAACCATGACAAATATCGAATATGAAAAACTAAAAGCATTCAAACAATTTAATTTTCGAAAGATGCTTCTAACAGTGCTATTCGATCGAGTGGATTAGACACTCGATCGAGCGGGCCCTACTCGATCGAGTATTTTAGCTACTCGATTGAGTAGCCCGAGATCAGAATACCCCTATATCGCCACACCTCCGGCTACTCGATCGAGTGAGGGCACTCGGTTGAGTGGCCATAGGTCAAAACTACTCAAAACTTCCCTAACACAATATATGATCGCATAATCACTAGTCGGGATGGTAACCCAACCACAAATCCTGCAAAACAAGTCTAGGAAAAGCAGAAATACGGCCTTATGGCCAACAATACAAACCAAATATGATAAGTACGAATCAAAATAACTAATATCCAACTCAACCGACAATCATAACAAATAGAAAAAGGAGTATCACTCTGCTCCGCTCATCCATGACATCATCCTTATCTCCACTACCACCGCCCGAGGTGCTCGCTCTCCCGATGCACCGGACCGCTTCACCACCGGCCCAAGCATCTCGTCTCACATACCAAGGGTCAAGCCGCCGTAGGGGTATGACCGAGGTGCTCCCCATGTGGACATATTCACCCCGTGGGAGTGGAAAACCCATTGTAATCTACAACTCCCTCCACCAAACGGATGCGATCCCGAGGTCCCAATGCCCCGAGTATACGCCATCTCATCCAAGTTCGGAGCGTCAAGGTCGAGGACACTCTCTCAGCCAGGAGTAGCTCTCCGTGTCTCGGGGTGTCCGAGAAAAGGTTAACTAGGAACGGCAGTCGTGAGTAGTCTTTGCCCATTTTGTGGGCGTGTGTCTCGATCACCCTCTCTCTCAATCGGCAGACGCCTCTCCTTAGCACTGGGTCGATCCTCCTCAACTCTCACGTTCTCCCTTTTCCTTGGCTGGGCATGGTTCGGAGGATCTCCGGGTCGATGAAGTACGCCTGCCTCGTAGGACGTGCATCCTCATCCTCCTCCTCATCAGAATCGGCAGCTACCACTTCTGCGGCTAAAGGCTCTGTCGGTGGGAGGTGCTCAGGAGCTGGCATCATCATCCAACTCATCCCCCACACCCTCCACGCTAAATTACCATCCTCCAAAGTTCTCAACCATTTCAAGTCGAGGAAGTAATCTCTGTCCATGGTAGGTACCGGGGTGGCTAGAGGGGTGTACTCCTAGGAAGCCTCAAAATAAGTTAGCTTCTCAGCTAAACGTGGGGTAATAGCACCACAACTCAGAAACCTAGTGCCAGAGGAGGCCATCAAAGCAAGACGGCACACACCATAGCGGGAGAACTAAAGGTCACTCTCTCATCCGCTCGGGTTGAGGTACGCCATCAAAAGCAACAACTCGTGGGAGTTCAACTTGCTCATATCCGATCTCTCGTAAAGGAGGCACGACACAAAGACGTAGAAAGATCCTTAAGGTGATATGTTGCACATCATTGATCAACATGTTACTAGCAGTGGGAGCTGATTTCCTGGTGATACAAGGCATAAGGCAGCAAACCCCACACTCAGACGGTATGTCATGAAGGGCTCCCTTGGAAGGCTTAGCCAAGCCAAGGTGGGAGGCAAACAGGTCCATGGTCAAGACAAAGCTGGTGTTCATGAGGCGGAAATGTACAGTCTGTTCCACCGGCTCGTATTTAAACGAGCTCATAAACTCAAGGGTCAGAAAGGCGTACGAATGCTTTCGTAGGTGGTAAAGTCCGGTGAATCCCAAGGTCTCAAAATGTGTCGGACGTCGGTCTCAATACCCCAAGATCCTCTAAAATGGTCGTGTCCACACAACGGTCGGTCTCATCTTACGGGATTGTAAGGCCACAAAATTCTTTCTTTGGTTGAAATCCACGAATATCACGGACGGGTATTCGGTGCAACAGTACTACCGGTCCACTTCCCTCCCCAACTTTAGGCTCGGAAGCCCTACCCCTCTTACTGTCTGGTTCCGGTTCCTAGGTCTCAGATCTGTTTCAACATACAATTTAAATATACCACCACATATGCACCAAAACGTACAAAGTACACATATTTGATCATAGAAGAATCATCTAAGTACATACTATCACCAACAATTCCCAATTTACAAGTAAAATTCCAATTCTTATAGCTCGAGGACGGTCTCAATTTGTGAAAATTTTGACATAATTAACATGAATTAACTCAACCACTACTACTTTTAGGACTCAAACTTTCAAAACATATTCATATATCACCCAGATTTGTAATTATATGAGACGAATTCGTAATACTACGGTTTTATGAGTCTCTGGGTACTCTATCGAGTGGGCCTTACTGTCAAGTAAGGGTGTTTTGCGATTTAAAATAGTTTCGACCTGTTGGGTACTCGATAGAGTAGCCTTGATACTCGATCGAGTAGGCGGCACTCGATCGAGTATGTCGATTACTCGATCGAGTAGCAGGTTTTTCGGGGGGGGGATGATTTGTCGGGTTTTGTTAATAATGCGACTTAATATTTAAACACTTCCGTCACTTTCATAATACACTTTTACAAACCTAATTACTTTTAAAAGAGAAATCAATCTACGTACTTCGCATTCATCACATTATTGGCAAATCCCGGAGCTTGGAAGGTCAGAATTCACCTTTCTTTACATCTTTGTGATCCTTGCGTCGAGGGTAAGATCTAAATCTTGTTTGTATGGTATTTCGTTAAAGTTAGTTAAACCCTAATTTGGGGATTTGGGGGTTTTGTTATCTTTCTTGATTGGTAGTAATTGTATGATCATATGTTAGGAGGAGGATTCGTAGAAGAGGCCTTTTGATAACAATTGTTGAGATCGTCTCCTGATCAGTATTGCATTCGGTAGGATTTTCCTACTCAAAGTATTAGTCCCATAATGTGTTGGTGGTGATTTGTGATTGTTGATTGTTATCATACGAGTATTGTGACGGTTGTTGGTTTTGATTCTTTGTTTAGTAGTTGTGATTGTTTGTATCTGTCTGTGTTCTTTGGGGCGCGTCCCTGGCTGAGTGGAGTCACTTGCGGGTGGCTTCACGCCCATTATTCGTCTTCTGTGGAACCCGCCACATAAGGGATGTGCACATTAATGGATTTGGGTTTATCGCTCGATGGAGATGAGCGGGGATTAGGTGGGAACGATTGCGGTCCCCCATTTGTGGCGGCGACGTGGAGTGACCATTGCGATAGGCACTGGCGGGGGCTACACACTTTAGTGTGTAGTCGATTGTGGAGTTGGTGATGGAGTTCGGAGTATATCCGTGATGATGGTATTTGTGTTATTTGTTTGTTGTTGGATTATATAAATTGTGTGATTAGTCTTGACCCCCGTTTATTGTTTTAAAATCGTGGTGATCCATTCGGGGATGGTGAGCAGTTGTTGAGCAGGTATGAGTCGAGTTACTTGGGATAGTCAGGATGTGCCACTTTCGGATGATAGAGTCTTCCGCTTTGTAGCTTTGAGTAGTTTGTTAGACATTTCATTTAGTTGAGTAGACAGTTGGTTTTGAGAACATGTAACCGTATTTTGGTATTTGGTTTTGGATTGTAATCTTTCACTTAACTTTATACTATTTAAATATTGTTTCGTTATTGTCTTATGATTATCATTGCCTCGGGAAACCGAGATGGTAACATCTTTATACAGGTGGTCTGGTAAGGCACTTGGAGTATGGGGTGTTACAAAATGGTATCAGAGCGACGATCCTGAAACCTGTAACCAATGAATCTAATGAATATAGGGAGTCAATTAAAATGAACCCGAGGTAAAGGTTGTAGGAGCTAATGCAAAGGCTTGGGAGACGTCCTAAAGTCACGATCTCGCCCTACAATTTTGAACCGGTCACATGGGGGGGGGGGTATATGTCAAGGTCATATGTGGTGTTTGTTAGCTTGTATGTGAATGTGACGATATATGTTGTGAATTGATGGATGTTGGGAGTAGAAGGTTGATATGTGATTGAAAAATTTGGTGGGGTGTGTTTGTATATTGGTTGCATAAAGAAGCATGATGGTTGTTTACTATGTGGCATTTGATAACATGAAGTAGTGTAATTTGTTGATCATATGAGGAGTTGTGTAGAATTGCATGCTTAGTTATATTATAATGTTGAGTTTATAAAGTTGCATAGTATGTTGGGATATAAGAGATAACATGCGGGTAGTATATACGAGTCAAATCAAACGTGATTCGATCGAGTAGGGTACTCGATCGAGTGGGTATTTTGACGCGAGTGGGTTTTACAACCATAATCGTGTTTTGGGTACTCGATCGAGTATATAGGGCACTCGATCGAGTAGGGGTCACTCAATCAGTGGTTGTGCTACTCGGTCGAGTATGTTAGAGATGGGAAGGTCTGTTTTAGGTCTGAAGTCGGGCACTCGATCGAGTATGGTGGGCACTCGATCGAGTAGCCTCTACTCGATCGAGTAGGTTTAGGCACTCGATCAGTGTGTTCCGGGCAAGCGATCTGTTTTTCGTGTTTTGGGAATATGGTGCGTATGTTTATATCTACCCTTTTCTTATATAGTTTCAAGATGCCGCCCAAGAAAACCGCCTTGTATGCGAGAGCTGAGAGCATGAACATCGATGATATAGTTAAGATGTTGGAGCATCAAGATGCTCTTACGGAGGCCCTAAAGAGAGTGGGAAAGGATAAGGAGGTTGATCACTTTAAGATCAGCCTTTATATAGCGAGGTTTAACCTAAAAGAGTACAAGGGGACCGGGGAGCCAATTCTTCTTGATAATTGTCATCGTGAGATGAAGAACATACTAGACACAGTACACTATCCCGATGAGATGAAAGTAGAACAAGCTGCGTTCTACTTGAGGGAGGCTTGGTGGTGAGTGGTGGGACAAGGTGAAAGCGAGTGCTAGAGAGATGTATACGAGCGGGGCTTTACCTGCTATACCTTGGGAAGAGTTTCGGAGGGCTATGAGGAAAGAGTTTGTACCTGAGCATGTGAGGAGTAAGCTGAGGGAGGAGTTTGATGGGTTTAGGATGACATCTGATATGTCAGTGGCTGAGTACTACAAGCACTTTAATGAGAAGTCTAGGTATGCTGAGGACATGGGTTTGAGTGAGGAGAACCTAGCGCTGAGATTTGAGAGGGGGTTGACCCCCAAGATCATGGACAAGTTACCCGTGGGAGTCCTTACTGATGTTAAGGAAGCTTATGAGAGGGCTGGGAGAGCTGAGAGGTTGGTGGAGATGGCTCGGGAGAGAGTAGTTGATAAAAGAAAGGTTGAGAGTGAAGGTGGTGGCCAATCTAACTATAAGAAAGGCAACCACAATCAGGCTAGAGCATTTTCTTCTGGTTCAGGGTTCAGTGCTGGGGCTTCCTTTGGGCGTGGCCGTTCGAGTGGTAGTGGTAGTTGGGGAATGACCTGTTATGGGTGTGGCGGTGTAGGCCACAAGAGACATGAGTGCACGAGTGTACCTGGAGCTTTTCAGAGATCGGCTCAGGGGAGCTATTCTCAGAGGCCGGCACAGTTATGCGAGTAACAGACCAGCTGGGTCATGGTCTAACCGGGGAGGTCAGAGCAACCATGGTGGAGGTAACCGCAATGGCAGTAATTCCTATCAGAAACCAGCTACGAACAACAACAACAATCAGGGGTCGGGTGCTAAGCCGACCACATCCTTGATCTTGTCGTGGAGGTGGAGGAGGAAGACCGTGGAAAGTTGTTCATGATGGACAAGAAAGTAGGCGAGGACGATGCACATGTTATCACGGTACTTTTCTTGTTAGCAGTATTCATACCTTTGTTTTGTTTGATTCGGGCGTCCCGATCGTTTGTATCTTGAGTCATGTTAAACGGTTGGGTTTGAGGGTATACGAGCACGTAAATGAGAAAGGTTTTATACCTTGGGTGAGTCCGTATCATGTGGGAGGTTGTATAGGGATGTCTCTATGATAGTTGGGCAAGTTGATCTACCAGTAGACTTGCTAGAGTTTCCTTTAGACGGTTTTGAGATGATAGTCGGGATGGATTGGTTGGGAAAGTACAAAGCTAATATAGACTGTCATCAAAAGAAAGTGTCTTTGAGAGGTCCTAAGGGCGTTAGTGTGTCTTATCGTGGGTTTGTGGTCAAACCCTAAGTTAAGATTGATTATTGTGACCTTGAAGTCCTATCCGAGGAAGGGATGCCCTTTGATCTTGTGCCATGTGAGATGACGATAGAGAGTCCGCAGTTGATCGATACAGTGGTGGATGAGTATGCAAATGTCTTTCTAGAGGACATCAGGGGTTGCCGAAGAGGGAGATAGATTTCACGGTTGAGTTGAAGCGGGACAGGACCAATTTCTAAGGCACCGTACCGGATGGGTCCTAAGGAGATGGAGGAGCTTAGAAGCAGTTGGATGATCGATAGAGAAGGGATACATTAGACCTAGTGTATCACCGTGGGGAGCACCAGTTCTTTTTGTGAAGAAGAAAGATGAGAGCTTGAGGTTTTGCATAGACTACAGGGAGTTGAACCGAGTGACGGTGAAGAACAAGTATCCTTTGCCAAGGATAGATGACCTGTTTGATCAGTTGAGTGGTGCATCAGTCTTTTCCAAGATTGATTTGAGGTTGGGGTACCATCAGGTGAAGATTAGATAGGTGGACATACCAAAGACAACTTTCACGTCGAGGTATGGCTGTTATGAGTATGTGGTGATGCCTTTTGGGTTATCTAATGCACCGGATGTGTGTATGGACTTGATGAACAGAATCTTCAGACAATTTTTGGACAAGTTTGTGGTGGTGTTTATCGATGACATCTTAGTCTATTCCAAGACTAAGGAGGAGCATGAGGAGCATCTGAGGATTGTGTTGCAGACCTTGAGGGAGCATGAGTTATATGCTAACTTGTCCAAGTGTGAGTTCTGGTTAGAGAAAGTTGCTTTTCTGGGGCATGTGATCTCTAAGGATGGGGTAGCTGTGGATCCGGCAAAGATGAGCGTGACAAAGTGGGAAGCACCAAAGAATGTTCTTGAGATCGGGGAGTTTCTTGGGTTTAGCTGGATATTACAGACGGTTCGTGAAGGATTTCTCCAAGATTGCTAGACCTATGACAGCTTTAATGAGGAAAGAGAACAGGTTTCGTTGGGATGAGAGTTGTGAGACGGCGTTCCAAACATCAAAGGAGCATTTGATCACAGCTCCTATCTTAGCATTCACTGAAGGATCGAGAACTTTGAGGTTTATACGGATGCCTCAAAGAATGGGTTGGGATGTGTGTTGATGCGAAGCGGTAAAGTGATTGCCTGCTTCTAGGCAATTGAAGCCTTATGAGGAGAACTATCCTACACACGATCCTGGAGTTGGGTGTTGTGGTGTTTGCTCTCAAGATTTGGAGGCATTACCTTTATGGGGCGACCTTTAAGGTATTTTTCGGCCACAAGAGTCTCAAGTACATCTTCACTCAAAAGGAGTTGAACATGAGATGAAGGAGGTGGATGGAGCCGATTGGCGATTATGACATGGATATTATCTACCATGAAGGAAAGCCAATGTTGTTGCGAGATGCTTTGAGTAGGAAGAGTGTACATTCTTTGTGTGACTTTATCTTTGATGAGGTTGAGAGATGAGGTGGGAAGTTTGGGATACATATGATGCAGAGAGGGGATGCCATGGGAGATTTGTGCGGCTCGATCTTTATGATGATATTCGAGGTAAACAGGTGTTGGATCCTAAGATGGTAGAGTGGAGAGCGGAGTAGAGAAAGGACAGTGTCTCGATTCTCTATTCATTAGATGGTAGTTTGAGGTTTGATGGTAGGTGGTGTGTCCCTAATGATGAGGAGTTGAAAAAGACAATCATGACAGAGGCACATTGTACACCATATTCAAGTACATCAGGTGGTGACAAGCTATCAAGGATTTAAAGAACACGTTTTGGTGGCACAGGATGAAGAAAGAAAAGTGAGTTTGTGGCCCGTTGTTTGACGTGCGAGAGAGTTAAAAGGAACAACGCGACCACAAGGTAAGATTCAGTCTTTGGAGGTACCTGAGTGGAAGTGGGAATCCATTTCTATGGATTTTATCGTGGGTTTGCCGAAGAGTCAACAGGGTAACAACATGATATGGGTAATAGTGGATCGACTGACCAAGTCGGCTCACTTTTGTCCCAATAAAGATACATGGACTAAGGCACAATTAGCTATGGCTTATCGGAAGAATGTGCTAAAGTTACATGGAGTCCCTAAGGACATAGTATCTGATAGAGATGCGAGATTTATCTCAAAGTTTTGGAAAGAGTTCGTATGAATCTTTGGGAACAACTTTGAAGATGAGTACAACATTTCATCTGCAACAGGCAGTCGGGGCGAGAGAACGATCAAGACTCTTGAGGATATATTACGAGCTTGTGTGATGGACTTTGGTGGTAGCTGGGAACAGAGGTTAGGTTTGATAGAGTTTTCTTACAACAACAGCTATCACACTAGTATTGGCATGGCACCGTTTGAGGCCTTATATGGGAGGAGATGTCGATCGATTTGTTGGGGACGACAAAGTCTTTGAGGAAGTGGTTCTAGGACCAGAGATGGTACATGAGATGGTTGAGCGATTAAGATGATCGGGAAAGGATGAGCGGCTGGATAGGCAAAAGAGTTATGCGGATCTACATCGGCAGGGATATAGAGTTTCGAGGTTGGGGATAAGGTTCTTCCCGAAAGTGTCTCCTATGCGTGGGGTTATTAGATTTGGGAAGAAAGGCAAGCTGAGTCAGAAGTTCATAGGGCCTTATGAGATCTTAGAACGGGTTGGAGAGGTTGCTTATCGGTTGGCTTTACCAAGCTGCGTTGGAGAAGAGTGCATAATGTGTTTCATGTATCCCGGTGAGGAAGTATGTGAGTGATCCGTCACATGTGTTAGAGGCAGAGAGATTAGAGCTAGATGAGTCCTTGTCATACTTTGAGGTGCCTAAGCGATTCTTGATTGGAAGGTTAGAAAGACTAGGAGTGGAGAGCGAGTTTTGCTCAAAATCCTGTGGTCTAACCACGAGACCGAGGAAGCTACATGGGAGGCGGAGGAGGCCATGAGAGAGCGTTACCCTTTCCTTTTGATCAGGTATGTATGGTTACGGGGACGTAACCTTGTTTCTTTTAGGGGTAGGAGATGATCGCAAAGAGTTTTTATACCCTTTTTGTGTTGTGTCGGTATGTTTGTTGTGGTTGAGTCGGGTTGAGTTTGGGTTAGTAACATGTTTTTATCTTTGAGTTTTATTTTAGTCACATTGTGTCGGGAGTGTAGTAGTATGTCTTTGTTTTGTGGTGGTTTGAACTTCGGGGACGAAGTTCTTTTAAGAAGGAAGGCTATGTAATACGGTTTTATGAGTCTCTGGGTACTCTATCGAGTGGGCCTTACTTTGTCGAGTAAGGGTGTTTTGCGATTTAAAATAGTTTCTGACATGTTGGGTACTCGATCGAGTAGCCTTGATACTCGATCAGTATATCGATTACTCGTCGAGTAGCGGTTTTTAGAGGGGATGATTTGTCGGGTTTTGTTAATAATGCGAATTAATATTTAAACACTTCCGTCACTTTCATAATACACTTTTACAAACCTAATTACTTTCAAAAGAGAAATCAATCTACGTACTTCGCATTCATTGCATTATTGGCAAATCCCGGAGCTTGGAAGGTCGGAATTCACCTTTCTTTACATCTTTGTAATCCTTGCGTCGAGGGTAAGATCTACGTCTTTGGTTTTATGGTATTTCGTTAAAGTTAGTTAAACCTTAATTTGGGGATTTGGGGGGTTTTGTTGTCTTTCTTGATTGGTAGTAATTGTATGATCATATGTTAGGAGGAGGATTCGTAGAAGAGGCCTTTTGATAACATTTATTGAGATTGTATTGTATTGCATTCGGCTAGGGTTTCCCTATTGTAATATGTGTCCTCAGAGCAATAATGCTATCACGATTGATTATGATGATCACATGTTTAAATCTCATCAAAGAATATAATTGGGAAGTAATTTTCTTGTCAATTTGGTCAACATATATCGGTAATGATTGGTGACTAGAGTTTGACATTCTTGTCGCGGCGACGATGGTGATCGATTGACCCCTAGGTCATACCTATAGGCAACACTCTTAATTGATCATTTAATTAATCGTATAACGTTACGAGTTAATTAAATTACTTGAAAATTGACGGACGATTTTGGAAGTAAAATTTACGTATCTCATTGAAATTTGATTAAATGAGATACGGTCAGAGTAATCGAATTGTATCATTACTCGGATGAAATTATTGTTTAAAGAAACAATTAAAATTGAATGAATTATTATAAATACAATTTATTGTGATTTATAAATTGGTAAATTATTTTGGTACAAGTAATTATGAATTACTAAGTCGATTTTGTATATGCGTATTTTTATTAATGCGTTGATTTTTTAATATGTTAAAAATACATAACAAATTTATGTAACATATGACATGTGACATATTGACAAATTTGACAAAAATAAAATGGGTTCCATTTTATGAGTGTACCGAAATTAAGAGGGGATTAGGCAAAATATTGTGTTGTTTAAATTAGTGGAAAACACAATCATTTGCATTATAGACTAGCCTTGCAACCTATTGCTCATTGTAAAGATTAATTCAAGCATGCATTGGCTCCCCAAAATCCCCCCTTCCACCGGTTTTGAGATGGAAAAACCATTATGGTTTTTCATCTTATTTACCTAATAACACACTAAATGTAGTGGTGTATCATTTATTCTTTTTACTCATCTAAAAATAAGAATTTTAGAGAGATAAAAACTTCCTTCTTCCTCCTCCCATAAACCGAAAATATTAAGTGTCTCATAATATTTTTGGGTCAGTTTTCTACAAGATTAATATTGTACTAGTAACTATAATATTAATTTTAATTAAGAGAAAGCTTTGGGTATAAATCCTTGGGAGAGATCCTACACTTGGTTCTTTGTTCATCCAAAAGGAAAGCTCAAGAACAAGAGAGAAAGGTGATCTCTCTTGTGCCCATTTGAACCGAAAATCCAATGTAAGAATGGATGTTTCTTCCTTATTTTGTTTATTTGTTTGCATGCATAAGATCATTAGTTAATTTTATGACAAATTAAATTATAACATATATGAATATGTAAGTATATAGATCTACTTTTCCTTCAATCGGTATCATGAGCCATGGTTGTTTGCATGCAAATCGGTTAAAAGTTTTTCCGAGTTATAAGAATAACATATAAAACTTGAATAATTAGTGTTATTATGAGATATCACGAAATTAATTTATGCATGTTAAAATTTCTGGTCCTAAAATGTTTTTAGGATTTTTGGTTAATTTACGGATTTTTATTGTTCATTTTATACAATAATGGCATTTAAATATGATTTTATGAGTAAAAATGTCATTTTCGGTCTAAAATTAGCTATACTTCAAATTTTTCAGTGATTTTTGGATATGTTGTCAAATATATTATTTTGAGATAACCTGTAAATTTTCATAATTTTTGGACATGTTATGCTCGAAAAATGGATTTTTCATTATTAAAATCGATTTTAGGTGAAAAATAGGTTAATATGAGATAAATTTGAATCTGGTCATAGAAATTTAGTATGTTGTCACATGCAATTTTACAAGATGTGTGTAAAATAATGGGCTATAGTGAAGTCTTTTTGCATGATTTATGGATTTTTGAAGAAAAATGGCATGAATAGTGACTTAATTAATGAAAAATTAATAAAACATACTCTATGACTAAAGAAAACATCATATGTTGTATTTTATTATCTTTTTCAGATCTAAAATTGAAAAGTTAATGAATATAATTTTTCCCATGTTTTTTATGATTATTTTGTTAAACAAATAAACCGCAACATTGTTTTTCCCGGAAAAATTTCAAAATTTTTAACCTAAGTTTTTGAACATTATGAGTGTCATTGTATTTTTCCAGAATGTTCATGAGCTTAAAATTTCAAATTTTGAATTTATTTGAAATTTTGTGATTTATTTGAAGTTTATAGCTTATTTTTGTAATTTTAAGTTCATTAATGAACAAATTTTATAAATATGAGTTAATTATGGTCAAATAATTAGTGAAGACTAAATTTTGAGTTCTAAGAGGTTAGGGTAATTAACTTATGCATAAATATGAATTTATGTAATTTTTGTGATTGTAAAATGTTGAAATCACGCAAATCGTAAAAACCGAGTAATATACGATATTGGCTAATTAAAGGCGATTTAGCATAAAATTGGGCATGTTCATACATATTATAATGCTGTATTTTCTTTATGATTGTCATAATTTTATTTATGTAATTTTTGAATTATGTAATTTTTACTTAGTATGGCCTTAGTTTTAATTGGTATTTCCCAAAATGTATGGGAATATCGATTCGATTGTAATTTATTGTGATCTCGTATCACCGTTTTGTAATTTAATAGATTTATTTTATTTTAGTTACAAATGTATAATAGGAAATTATGTAATTTATTATGTAATTTTATTTATTACGGAGTTCCCAAAGACGGATTTCTTCAAGATGGCGATACATAAAGGCGGTGTTACCTCGAGATCGTGCCACAAAGAAGTTCAAGGGACCAATGGAGTTGGTTTCCGAATATGTAATAGTTAAATAGTTTTTCTATTTTAGGAAAGACCATACTAGGATTTATTTTATGCTTGCATTTTATTTTATGTCACATGCATCGCTAAATCGCCATAACTAAAACATGCATTGTCATTTTATCGAGTTTATCGACCGTGTCAATTAGAATTATCGTAGTTCACCGCTTTAGTTCACTTAAAACGTGATAGATAATAAATTGACATGACCTCTCGCTAAAACAATTAATTGAGACATAGCCTTACCAAATAGTAGAAACCATGAAAACCTATTTCGCGAGTGAGTGACCTACCAAGGGTACAAACCTTGTTACGTAGGGGAAGTGGGTGATGAATGTTTATCCACCGAGTTCATGTTAATGAGGGTTTCATCGGCCATACCGTGCCCAAGTTGATGTGGATTTGGATCATGGACACATTTATTCGAAATTTGGATTGAACTCGACAAAAGTTTTTCGATAAGGGTTTCATCGGCCATACCGTGCCCTTGTCGGATGTGTTTTGGGCTATAGATAATTATTAGAGTAATTTTATCGACCAAGAGTTCTAAAAGTAGAATCGATTAAAGCGTTAATCCACCGAGTTATATTGATAAAGGTTTCATCGGCCATACCGTGCCCAAGTCGATATGAATTTGGGTCTTGGAATCATTTATCTAGTTGGGTAGAGGTCACTATAAAAATGCATAAAACTTGTTTAAATCATACATTTTTACGAGTATTATTATTAAAACGACATTTGTTTTACTCCTTCTATTTTGTTTTGTA